>NW_026861539.1:600000-756658 GCF_026571515.1 Ruditapes philippinarum
AATCATTATTAAAAATTATTATTATTAATTATTATTATTATTATTATTATTATTATTAATTATTATTAATATTATTATTGTTTATTATTATTTATTATTATTATTATTATTATTATTAAAATTATTATTAAAAGTATTATTATTATTATTATTTATTATTAACATTATTATTATTATTATTATTTATTATTATTATTATTACTATTATTATTATTATTATTATTATTATTATTATTATTATTATTATTATTATTATTTATTATTATTATTATTATTATTATTGTTATTATTATTATTATTATTGTTATTATCATTATTATAATTATGAAGTATTCATTGTGTTTATCTATATCACTGATGGATTTCAGATAATTCAAGAAATTTTCGTTCTATTATTTAATGGTTATTTTGGGGAATTACATATTATTTATATCATAAATGTACAGTATGGTACTTGCAATGACGTCATAGATTCTATTTTTAGATAATCGTATATGTGAGATAATTACCATTAACTAAGATAATTACCCGGTTGATTTATTATTTATACATTACATACATAAGCAGTTCATGTTTCTAAATCCAGCAATTATCACACATACGTCTTACGTCATCAGAAAGGGTCAAAGAATTATGTTGCGAGGCCATTTTATGACGTGTACAAAAGTGACGGTAACAGTGCCTGTCATAAATAAAGCAAAACAATTTTATGGTCATAGTACACTAAATCTGTAGATTGCCGTGTGGTGATTTTTATGACTTTACACTCACCTATGCTAACAAGCCACAAACAAAGTTAACACTTAGTTCCAATTTGGGTTCATTAATATTTCACAGAGTAGGAACTATCTTATTGTATGGTCACATGACATCACCTTGAAGTTAGCCCACAGTTACAATATATAAATAAGAAAAATAGTCCCTTGGGATATTAGTCATTTTCAAGTCTTACAAAATCAGTTTCTGAGATAGCAACCGCGTAGGTTAGATAAAACAAAAGAAAGAACAAAGTTTGGATAAAACGTGGATATTTAAGCCAAAAATCAAATCAAAAGGTAAACTGTTTATTGTTATAATGAAAGAACAAAATATTTTTAAAAAAACAATTAACTATAATCTATAAACAAAACATAAGAAACGTCATTCAGTTTGACGTTTGAGTATGACGTATTTCAGTGTTGTTCATGATGTCGGAAATATGGCGTCATGCACGCAATACAAATAAATGTTATTTCTTTTAAACCGTATGTTACTAAAGATATATTTTGGCACATGAACACCCTTGCCGTCCGAGAAGATAGCCAGAAAATCAATCCCTACTTATGAACTTAAAGATGCATGTTCACGAAATGTGAAGAAATTAATTAAAAGACTATAGCCTTTAAAGTAAGGCCTATATAAGGACATGTTATTAATCTTTGGTATTTATTTTCTTGTTATTTGTCCAAATATTGAACAGAATTTATTTTTATAGCTATGTTTTACTAGAATCTAGTAGTCCTAAATGCTCTGTTGTCAACTTGGTTTAAGACTTTGTCAATTTCAAATATTTGACTTCAAAGTCAGACAAAAATACTCACACTGAAGTTCTGAAGACAGAGAGCAATGACAGGTTTTATTAGATCATTTTATAAAGGTCATAACTAGATCACATCTCTAGACACCGCTTCCAACGAAATTCTTCAACATTTTGAGAAAATTTAACGATGTGATTGGGACATATATAAGACTCGTAGAAGATAAATTATATACTTATACTGCAAGACGAATGGTTCCTGTCTTTCGTAACAAACAGCCAATGCATAGAAACATTATTAAATCAAAAGTGCCATTTATTATCAATACTATTAACATCATCATCAGTTATCTATTTCTTTATTTCTATCTTTCTTTATTTATTTATTCATTTATTTATTTATTTTTACAAAAAATATTCCCCTCAGATAAAAGAGCACTTTACCGATCCATTTGAATTTTAGTTTGCTTGAAATTTCCCATCGGGGAGACAAACTTTTTTAAGCAAACACATTCTGAGATAGAAAAAAAAGAACACATTGCAGCCTAGCTTTTGTTCCATTTGTGACCGTGTCACATTTTGTGTTCATTCTAACCTGCTAAATTTATGTAGTGGATTTGCCCTTAGTTTTGAATTTGAAGGTCAATTCGAAGTTTAATGGATATCATTGGTAAAATACAAAAACTGAGCTATCAGCAGCAAAGAGCCTAATCCAGAGCGCACGATCGCACAGGCTGCCATCACTGACACTATACCATTGGCAAAGGCTAACCAGTTTCGGTTCAAGCAAAGTAAAGGTTAAGCAGGATAATTTTTCTGAAAATTGGCATTGAATTACATGATTTTATGTTAATGAAAGAAAATAAAAATACTTTTCGCTTTCTATTGTATAGGTGATACAGTGATCGGAAAAAATAATTACCGGGATATTTTAAAATGAAAAACATATAGATATCTTTTCTTATTCAAAACGTACGAAATATCTTATCATATTTATGTTTATACTACAAAGAAAACTTTAACTGTGTAATGTGTCTTTCATTTTAGGTAAGTGCAGAACATATCTGTTTGATTTGATCTCCTTTTATGCACAAAATATCGCATACAATTATAATTTGATATTTATCTATACGAATAGATTGAGCAATTTTGATGACGTAAGTTATAAAGATACAAAATATACTGTCTTACAAATTCTGGCATAAGCTTACCATATAAGGTAAGAAAATCAAGCAAACCTTTCCGTTCGGAAATTAAAGTTACCGATCTAAATCTTTGTATGGCAACTGATGAAACTTCATCATTGCTTTATTCTCTTATTTGAATAAAGAATAAAACACAAATTTCAGCAGCCGTATATATTTATATAAAAAAAACATTATGATTATCCAATAAAAATCGACTTGACAAACATACAGTATTATATAGTCCATATAATTATATGCACTTGTTAACTTTGGCGATGATCTATTATTCATGTTTCACAAGTAACCGTATAGACCGCAGCGAAAATTAGTGATGTCCAGACATCACCATTGCGTTATCATAGAATACATCTATATTCAGGGCTGTATTTTAATGTCCAATGTTATATCATAATATTATTCTTCCAAAACAAGAAAGTTTTGTAAAACAGTCTAAACAAACTCGAACTTGAATTTCTGTCAATAATAGCAGTAAAATCCGATTTTACATATTTTACGTATTTACGTTGTATATTCGATTTATAAACGTGATGTGTGTTTTTACGTTGTATATTCGATTTCTAAACATGATATGTGTATTTACGTTGTATATTCGATTTATTGACATGATATGTGTATTTACGTTGTATATTCGATTTCTAAACATGATATGTGTATTTACGTTGTATATTCGATTTCTAAACATGATATGTGTATTTACGTTGTATATTCGATTTCTAAACATGATATGTGTATTTACGTTGTATATTCGATTTATAAACATGATATGTGTATTTACGTTGTATATTCGATTTCTAAACATGATATGTGTATTTACGTTGTATATTCGATTTATTGACATGATATGTGTATTTATTTTGTATATTCGATTTATAAACAGGGAATTAGTATTTATCTTATATATTCAAAAATACTACTTGTCAAACACAAGAATTATCAAATAAAAAGTCACATGACAAAAATAGTTGTTTTTTTTTTTTTTTTTTTTTTTTTTTTTTTTTGTTTAGTTTTTTTGACTGTCGTTACGACGGATTGATTGCGTCGGCTATTGATTTTATGAAAATTCAGTTTTGACAGCAATGAATCCTTTCTCTACCTGGACAAGAAAAACACTATAAAGTCTTAAACGAATTGTTCGTGTACCTAGTACCTACATATTGGCCAATTTTCTATATAAAAAATGTAGAACAATTATACCGCAACTGCAGTTACTGGTAATTCAATAAATAATTGGATAATGTGTGGACCAAGTGTCAAGGGAGGTGACTGGCGAAACAACTGGTTTCCTTGAAGAATAAAAGACGATGCTTACTGCCTAATTTATTAATAAGTATAGAGTGATCGATATACATGTAATAAAATAATTCACTGATTTTCCGTAAGTCAACTTCACAAATGGGTTTTTATGTACCAGATAATCAACAATAAATGTTTGTATTATAAGAACAGTTGACATGAAATTATTACGCTAGTCGTTATTCATCAGGGTTTTTGTTGCTGTTGTTGTTGTTGTTGTTGTTTTGTAATGTATTAAATAGCTTAGAGAAAGTTTCGAGTTTAAGATTTTCTTGCAGCAATTTAGGCCATGAAGCCAGTTGAAATAGCACTGAATTATAATTCATAATACGTGTATGTCATTTAATAATAGACTGTATGAATTATATTTAGCTGCAATCTCATTAGTTCAAACAGTAGTCAACAGAACTTTGTAAAGAATCACTGGGTGTAGGCTGAATTGGATATTCCCAGTCTAAAAATAGATTGAGATTCATATTCATTTACCATATATCGTACACTGTTAATTATACGTGCTTATTGAAACAGATAATTGTTGCGTTTTGTTTTTTTATGGTATATTTCTCGATTAAAATATCATTACTTAAAAGGTAGACCGCATATCGCCTCGGTCAATATGTCATCTGCCGTTGAATATCACATCATATCCAATGGCACACTAGTCAATAATTGTGTAATGATATACATAATGAGTTATATGTATCAACAGAAAACAGTGTTCTAAGAAATTTTTGTAACAAGAAACGAAACTCAGTACACGGTAGTTTTCAGAATCAAAGCTAAGAATTTTTGACCTTGAAAAAAAATGATTAGAATTAAAGATTTCATTACTAATAAAAATTCAGATTCTGGTTACACTAACGAAACATTTTAATGGAGTTTGAGACAATGAAATTTTTTCATTATTAGCTAATTTAAATACCGGATAACACGAGGAAAGTTTTGCATTCTGATTAACAACTCTATATGATGTTAAAATTAAAGGAAAAAATAAAATAATGGAATTATTTTTAGAAAATAGCATAATGAGTTTTTAACATTGGCTGATAACCCTAATATGGGCATATGGGTGATGAATGTTAATACTGTTAAGTGAGGGAGTTTCTTGTGATGTATAACATACAATTTATCACCATTTATCACCATTTTTTATAAAAACGACATTACGCTAGTGTAACAACACTATGAATTATTTTTACACATTTTGACTTTTTTATTTTAGTTTTTAACTTGTGGATTGTAAGTGTTGTTTTTTATGTGTAAATCATTTTAGCTGTTCACTTCACAATATGTTATCCTTAAGTATGTTTTCAAAATTTTTATTAAAAAATAAGTATGAATCTGCAGGCATGCTGCTTTAAAAAGAGAAGAAGAAACACCTCGAATTAATATATTTTTGCTGCTGTTTTTGCTTCAAGAGAAAATTTTTCTTCATGAGTATTTTTACATCAAACAAAAACAAAGTCCATTACAAATTTAGAGTAGTAAATTCAGAGCCAGTTAACGATCTGTTTTCAAGAATCCTACGATCGTTTAGCAGATTTTTGTCGTTTTTAAATGCATACTTTAACAGAACAGAAACTACCTTTTTTTAAAGGCACGTAATGTAAAGTAAATTGTAAATGTGTTTAGGCTACACCAGAATTATTTCACATACTCGTTGGTGCCAAATTCAATCCAATATTTTTGATCTCACGTGTTACTTTTTGCGATGCCGAAGCATCAATGCTCTAATGCTTTTAAAAAGTGGTGAATAACGGACATTACAATTTTTCTTCATTTTTATTTTTCATTTTATTTATTTTTTTTATTATTTTTTTCCAGATGACTACGAAAACCTTTTCTCTCGTCTGCTTAGCAACCTTGACTGTATTTGTATTCGTCCACACCGTACAAGGGAAATGCTCCGTTTTTAACTGTCTTATTGGAATGATGAGTTGTTCCCGGAAAGCCGACGCCGACGGGAAGGATTTTATAACGGAGCAATGCTGTGATATTTATTTTCAATGCGTTGAAGAATGTAACCTCGAGACTGTTTCGTAAGTAGCTTATGACGTCACATTTTTGACGTTTGACATATCTGAAGTAATTATCGTATTTTTTTATAATGATCTATTATTTGCTATAAATTCTGGCAGAAATGTTAAAAGGAAAGATGGTATGACAGCAATTAAGATTTATTGGGATATTTCATGAATAAAATAGCTTAGATAATATATTTTATATAAAAAAGTTTTTAATTTCTATTAATTGCTTTGTTTTATTCACGAGTGAAACTTAAAATCTTGTTTTAACGTCTCGTTAAGCAATTGTTGTGCCGTTGTATGTTGCAACCACGCTAAATGTCACATTCGCCGCTAAATGTCGCGACGTTGCCCCTAAATGTCCGAAGGATGGTCCCGGTCAATTTTTTTGATAACTTAAACATGGTGTTTTGAAAGAACTAGAAACGTTTGATATTTCTCTGTCTTTGTAATTATTCCTTGTGTGCAGGATAAGTAGTATTTTTGGGTCATAACCCGAAACTAAGCATTTTGATAGCTTTGTATGTATTTTTGACTCTCCGAATGGAGGTAAAAAAGTTCAAAATAAAGCCGAAAGTATGTATATTACCATAAATATTTATGCTGATTGTATTAAAAAAATCATTTGTGATAACCAACCATGAAAAAATTATGTGTAGATGTTGATAATATGATGTTCTAGAACAAAATGTTAGTCATCATATAAATGACACATGAAATCATGTAGAACTGTAAAATAAACATTTTTTTTCTAAGGATTATTTTGTAAAAATATACGAATGATACGTTAATATGTTGCTTTTTTATAATATTTTAGATATGGCTTGAAAAATGTGACCATTGTAACAAGCATTTTTCATCTTGAGTCGGCAGATAGATGGACCGGTGCATTCTCAATGTTGATTGTTATTTAAGACCACTAGCTAACTAAATTTTATCATAAATATATGTGTCTTGCGACATTTACCAGAGTATAACGACATTTAACGGTAGTGTTGCGACATTAAACAGTAAGGGAACATTGTTCGACATTTAACGTTACTATTGAGACATTTATCGCCAGAAGATTTGGCGACATTTAACGGCAAGTGCGATATTTAGCGGCGTTGCGACATGTACTATGTACAAATCAAAGAAATAAAAGTTCTGTTCTGTTCTGTAACGGCCACACAGCTCCGGGACTTAAATGATTAATGTTGCCGATCTCGAGCCGTTTTACCCTCATATCTCGTTTAATAATGTATGAGTTATGATGCCATTCGGCTGAGCACTTTGCATTTGGTTATTTGCGCCCCCAATGAGAACTGAAATCTTGCAAAATAGTGGTGTCTGCGTGGCTTAACTAACCGATACCCCAAATAATAAATTGTCTAATAACACTATTCAAGCTTAGAAGTTATGTAATTACAAACATGAGTGCTTGGTTTAATCAATGGTTATATTTTAGACTCTATGCATCTCTTAGCTCCAGTTGGTAAGATGGTTTTGACTCCTGGTGCTGTTCTTCAAGTTTGTAACACTGGAGGCTAGCCAAAGTCATCTTTCCTGTTTCGGCGCCATATGACCTAGATTGTATAGGTGCGCCGTAAAACAAACCAAAATAAAACAACAACAAAATCAAAACCATTTTGTTTGATTTGTTACCCTATTGTGATATATAATTGTGTAATAATTGTTATAATATTTTATGTTGTGATCTACCTGCAGGCTGTTGTCAAGGTAAATATATTGACGGACCATTGCAAGTGTAGTTAAACTACTCATTGTTTATGTTCACAGCACTATTATGATCACTTGATAATGTTCACCCAATGTTCACCCAATTTTAGAGTAGTGTGCACTGAATACTTGTGTTGTCCATGTGCCGTAGGTGTTATGTAGGAAATTTAGCTGAAGTGTGTACCAATCACTTACCGTCTGTGTTAGTTACCCTTTTCCTTGTTGTGTTCACTTCTGCAGTTAAATGTTTTATGTTCACTTTATCGTTCTACTGATAAATGTTGTTATGTTCTTTTTATCGTTCAACTTTCAAATATTTTATGTTCTCACCTTATCGTTCTACAGTTAAATGTTGTTATGTTCACTTTATCGTCCTACAGTTACGTTATTTCTTCTACTGCGTGACTTACGCAGTAAGTTTTATTTTGGCATATTTTGACCTCTTTTTTGGTAATTTAAATGTATTTTCAGAGTAGTTTGCAAAATGCAAATTACTTTTTTTGTCCACTTCACACACAGTCAAACACTGAATTCTATTTTAAATACATTTTCAACATTTCAAAGACAAATCTGGAGGCATGCGTAGTTATACCTGTAGGACCTTTAATTATCGTAATATTTCATTAATTCATACGCGTTAAACTATTGAATCTCTTTTTTATGCGTTTGCCTCGATTAGCAATAAAGCGTCTAATACAAAATAAATCTCAAGAGGGAAAAGGGGCATATTATAAGAATGTCAAGAGTAAAGCTTTTTACGAAAATTGTTTCATTTTTGCGATGATTTTCGAGGAATATTATCGATTATCATTTGATGTGTAAATTCACTACGGTATTAGAATCACACTTAAAATCAGTTTACCCTCTCCTTTTTTCTTGTCTTGCTTATTACATATGTTTAATTGAAGATACATGAACTAGAATATTGTCGATTTGTGAACTCATTTATCTTGTAAAGTGACCTAGTCTATAATCATTCATCCTGCATAAAATGCTCTTCTAACTCTAAACATAAGACATGGCGTCAATATATTCGCTTATCATAGAAAGGACTTCAGGCTGACAAGTCATTAATTTAATTGTACAACTATGTAAGTTTATATGGGCGACTTGGCCGAGTGGTTAAGGTCGTTGACTTCAAACTACTTGCCCCTTACTGTTGTGTGTTCGAATCCCGCCAGAGACTTTGGATTATTTCATGCGAGGAAGATATCTAGCTGTGAGGATGCTACCTAGCTAGCTAATAAAACGTCGGTGGTTCTAATAAGGTCTTAATTCGTGCCTGAAATAATTCACGGGGGTCACCTGAGGTCTTTCGCAACCAGTAAAGCTGGTAAATCGTCATATGAACTTTTCAGTGTTGGTGCGACGTACAACGCAACAACAGAAAAGGGAGTGTAAAATACACTTGCATGACCAGTCATTCATAATACAACATAATTTAATATAAGAAAATTGGTATGAATTGGCTAATCAAACAAACGTTTAACTCTAAATGTGTCTATGCACGCTTATCAGACAAGATATAAAGATTTAACGTATAAGAAGACACACTTATGAACTCGCTTGAAAATCATGTTTTAACATAAAATCTACGCTTATTGTACTTGCAGGTCATACATTTCGCTTATTTGCACGCTTGATTATGAAAAATAAAACGTCACGCTTATTAGATTAGTTAAAAATAGTATACGCTTAAATGTATTAATCAAGAACTTCACAATGCTAATAAACTTAAATATATTAAGAAAATACTCTATGTTCTGTGGCCTTAGTGTAATTTCACTATCATAATTGCATTGTAATTTATTTATTATGATCGCATTTGATAATTTTATATGATCGCATTGTAATTTACTTTACTATGTTCAGATTTTAATTTGTCTACATCGTAATCCATTAAAATTTGATGGCATTGTAATTTATTGACTATGATCGCATTGTAATTCATTATAATTTGATCGCATAATAATTTATTACACTATGATCGCATTGTTAATTTATGATCGTATGATTGCCTTGAAATTTATTTAGTATGATTACATTGTAATTACAGTATGATCGCATCTTAATTCAGTATACTTTGATCGCATTATAATTGGTCATACTATGATCGCAGTGTAATTTATTTTCTATGATCGCATTGTAATTTATTTTCTCTGATCGCATTGTAATTTAATTATTCTGATCGGATTGTAATCATTATCCTTTATCCGTGTAATAATTTTTATACTGTGATGGCATTGTAATTTTATTATATCATGGTCGCTTTGTAAGGTATCAATTATGATCGCATTGTAATGTTATTTCTATGATCGCATTGTAATTCATTATTCTTTATCCGTATAATATTTTTTATACTATGATGGCATAATAATTTTATTATACTATGATCGCATTGTAATGTATCAATAATGATCGCATTGTAATGTTATTTCTATGATCGCATCGTAATTTATTATACTTTAATCGCATTGTAATTTTTATACAATGACGGCAATGAAATTTATCAAACGATAATCGCATTGTAATCCTTACTATGAATTTACTGTATTTTATTAGACTCTGATCGCATTGTAATATATATTTATTATTATCGCATTGTAATATATTTATTATGAACGCATTTAATGTATCAGAGTGGGTCTAGGTCGTGCTATTACTGCGAATCATTATATTATATCATTTGTTACTGATTTGTTAAAATACACATAAATGTATGATATATTGTTAACGAACTGTGATGAAAATGGGAAGAAATCTTGATACGTTTCCGGCACGTGAAAGACGTTTCGGTACATTGGGTTAAGTATATTACAACATACATCACGTGACGGGTTGTCTCTTTTTCATGATAATGTGGCAGCATTTCCGGTTTTTAAGATAGGTCTTTTCGAAAATGAACGAATTTAAATTCACAAATGACCTAATTAGAAAATATCTGTTGTAAAGGAACGATTTGTTTCAGGCTGTTTTTTATGCAGATGCGCAAAATTTCGAAAATAAATGTACTCTTTTAAACAAATATATTTTTGCATTCATTTAGTTTTAATTTGCTTAAAACGTACTTTTTCTCCTTTCATTTTTCATTTTAATGATAATTAATAGTAAAATCTATTGCCTCAAAAATATTTTGAGTGACATGTGACAATGATGCAAGTCTTGGACACAAGTCCACTCAATATTGATTAAAGGAACTCCACTTCGCACTAAAAGCCTAAAACATAAAATTTGAATTTTTACAAAGATTAGCTAAGGCACTTTTGCGCCATTCTTAGCCCAATTTGAGTAAAAAGCGATGCAACGCTTTTCAATTTTGGGTCATTTTTTTACAAATAGAATAATCATTCTGGAAAAAATGAGTTAGCGAATGAACTGAAATTTTGCACACATGTTATTTGTTTTAGACCTATATCAAATGGAACATTAATCTCGAAAAATTATTTCCTGTCCCCCATATGTTAAGGAACCTCAGTGGAGTCCCTTTAACATGCGTAAAAGTTTTATAATAAATCGCAGCATGTAAAAAATAAATCAGAAAACCATTAGAAATTGAAACAGAGGTCTCAATTTAAGCGGAAGTGCAATCTAAAATGTCGTCTGCTTTCAGGTGCGGAAACGAGAGGAGGGGATACGGATATGATGACGATAACGAGACTGACAAAAGAGGAAGTTGGAATAAACGAGGAAGTTGGAACAAGAGAGGCAGTTGGGATGCTTATTTTGACAAACGTGGAAGCTGGAACAAACGCGGAAGCTGGAACAAACGTGGAAGTTGGAATAAAAGAAGTTGGGAAGCTTTAACACCCGTTGAGGAACAGTTATTGTAGATTATAACTTATCTTGTACCAAAACGTTTTGAAGTTTGTTTAAAAAAGATGGTTCAATACATTAAACGTCATAGATGAAATAATTCAACAATTTTGATAATTTCGACTTTTCGACATTGTTTTACCTTTACATTATTCAGCGGGTTTTTTTCTTTTACGACATTATTCAGCGGTGTTTTTGTTTTTTTTTACAACATTATTCAGCGGTTATTATCTTTTACTGTCACGACATTATTCAGCGTTGTTTAACTTTTACGACATTATTTAGCATTTTCTTTTTACTTTTACGACATTATTTAGCGGTTATTGTTTTTACTTTTAAGACATTATTCACCGTTGTTTAACTTTTACGACATTATTTAGCATTTTCTTTTTACTTTTACGACATTATTTAGCGGTTATTGTTTTTACTTTTAAGACATTATTCAGCGTTGTTTTACTTTTACGACATTATTTAATATTGTTATACTTTTACGACATAATCTAGCTATGTTTCATATTGTCAAGCATAATTTTAGTTTTGCTCATTTAATAAAATAAGTCAAAGATCGAATAAGTATATACCTCATATTTTGTTTAAGCTTACAAAAACTTCTACAGTAGTAATAATGGTGAAATAATTGATTTTTACGACACTTAATTTTTTCTGAATAAACTTGATTATAAAATTACCTTAAAAAACATAACAACAGGATAAAACAACGTTTTTTTTTTCCGAAGTACGAAAACATCGTATTTTTTATTGGAAATCGGAATATTATGGACTTTTATTTAGAATTTATTTAGTCACTTTCTGTTATTTTCAAATTTATTCTCCTATCATTTGATTATTCAATGACCTTATCTTTTCAAAAATCGAACAATATGTTTATCAACAATGTTAGAGATACGCAAAATTATACAAACATTCCGAACAACCCTCGTCTATTTATAGTACATGTACTTATATAATTCAAGGAAAGAATATGTCGGCTATACATGTATATCACTCTTTATTTAATTTATGTACGACTATATTTAGCCGTCCTTAGAATTCTCAAATATCTATCTTAATTAGCAAATTAAGAGAAACCATTTCATAAGAGTTTTCAAAACTTCAGGCTATTTAGGATAACGTAAAGGAAAGAAGCCACGTGCTTTTAGCAGACGATAAATCTTATCTTGATTTCATCCTTAGGGAAAAATCAAATATGACGTAGATATTCAAGACTTTGATATGGCCTTCAACTATATTTCCATATAGTTCTACTCTCATGTTATAGCAATTTATGTATACTTATAGCGAAAATGAAAATCCTGGCTACCTCCCTGTAAATGGCATGAACAAAAAGTGAAAAATAATATTGCGAATTCCGAATATTGATAATCAGAAGTAAAGAAAGAAAAAGTCAAATGAACACATCAGCAATAATTTGTCACGAAACTGAAATCATTTGAATTTTTATTTTGTTGATTAGGATTGGGTCCATTTCAAGATTGTTGGAATATTTTTGTAATACAAAACAGTGTAATATTTTTCTATAAATGTTCTCTTTATGTTAACTCGATATGTTCCAAAATGAGTGCAGATGAACTTCATGACAAAGTATAAATTGAATATTTTGCTAAAATGATATTAAACTCTTTATAAGTCGGAAATAAAGAAATGAAGCTTAATATCTCTTGATTTTTATTACTATTTACCTTTTAGTCCGAGGCCGAGTGGATAAGGTCGTTGACTTCAAATCACTTGTCCCTTAATACTGTGGGTTCGAATCCTGCTCTTTCATATGAGCTAGCTTATAGAACAACGGTGGTGCTACAGGTGCCCGTTAGTGTCTGAAATAATGTTCGGAGAGGCGCCTGATGACTTCAACCACCAGTAAAGCTGGGAAATTGCCATAAGATCTTTACTTTGTTGTTGTAACGTCAAAACCTAACCAAAACAATCAATTCGTCGTATTACCATTTAGTTATTTTTATATTTAAACGTTTATCAACCCCTAGCTTATAGTAACAAATTCTACTACTGTGATCAGTACAGTCTAAGATCAGCCGACACTTCTATGGTCTGCACTGTTTGCCATTTAGTTAGTCAATAGTTTGGAACTTTCACTAAGAATGGCGAAATGGTTGGTCCGGAATGAAAGAAGGACACGTTTATTTATGACATCTAGCGTTGCTGTGGTTGATATTTAATTCCACAAATGCTTGGAACGAAATAAATTGCTTCTATAACGCAATTTTGTGATGCGCTGATACGTTTCTAGTTATATATACGTTTCCTGTTTGTTTGTTTGTTTGTTTGTTTGTTTGTTTATTTATTTGTTTGTTTGATTGTTTATTTGTTTGTTTCATGTTTGTTGTGAGTTGCATAAAGGTCTTAACAAGTAGGCACTGGTTACGACGTATATAGCAACATAATTGCACCGAATACAGCTTTCAACGTATACCAATTAACAAAAGCAACAGAAGCAAAAGATGTTCCAGGTGCTTGGCCAATTGGTAAAAAAACTATAACAGGGCACCAACAGTAAAAAACAAGTTTTTAGAAATAAATTGAAAGCATTTCAAAGGCATAATGGACCTTTAAGACAATATAGTAAACCGTAATTTTTAAATGTATATTAATATAACTCAGGTGAAATTATAAAATGATCACTTACCACCAACCGTTGACGGAAAGGCCTAATAAAATCCATAAATAATGTGAATGTTTTCTATCACTGAATTTCACATCTTGTATATGTCACCACACATTGAGAATTCTCCATTCTAATCACATTAACAAGAGATAAATAACTTCAAAATTATATATACACATGTACATTGTATATAGCACTTACACAACCTTCCTCACAAAAACATCAATTCATAAAGTCTAGACCACGTGCGAATATCCGTTATATCTGCATGATTTTCTTGCAATTTTATAGCATAAAATTATGACATAATTTGTCTGACCGTGTAATACTGATATTTACACAAAACGCGTGCCATTGACAGACAAATTGACCAATCAAAAGTCTTATTAATTAAATAATTGATAAATATAGAGTATAATTCTTTAGACACTAAAACAATATTAATTGGGCCAAAGTTTCAGTACAGAAGTTGACAGATTAAATTGCTTTTCGTTATTTTTTCTTTTATTACATAAGGTGATTTTTCATCAGCCAAGATACATTTTGGCATTTAATCACATACTTTAATCCGTGATCTAATATATTCATACAATGTTGCTGATTGTATATTATCATTTATTATCACACATGTATTTGTCTTATGTTTTTGTATTGTAAAATTACGAACTGGGATATATTGGGATATATTGAATAAACTTGAAAAGGCCAACAGGCCAGCACAGAAAATGATCTACATATAAAAGCTATTCATGAATTTATGATGATCGTTTCTTTTAACTTTGATGTAGAATAGTTTCTTCTTTCTTCCTTATATGTTCGAATTATGTCTTGAAAACTGAAGTGTCATAGATCTATATTGAAACATTAATTTGGTAAAATAAAAACACTCTGAGTATAGAATAAAACATAAAACATCATATCTTTTCATATATTTTATTGTTTAAGCAGTAACATATGAGCTTACAATAAATGCATTGTTTTTAATGACCAAACACATAGTAAAACTCTGCTAATTAAATATGAAAAAGTCTGCTAATCAAAATAGTTCAGATATTTCAAAAAGTCATAAAACATTTAGAAAATTTAAATAAACAAAATCGTAGTTTATGAGAAAGGAAAGATCCGCCATTAATGCAGTTATAATGTTTCATTTGTAAACTTTATCCGAAATTGGCGAAAGGGTCGAAAAGTTGCGACTTTTTACTGAAGACCACCGTTTTCCATTAGAAAGACACATTTTTAGAGATTTTTTCACTGATATTTCTTGATTGTAGGCGTTTTGTCGCAAGATAATGTTGTATAAATAAAAACGTTGTCTGGCTCCCTACTTATGTTACTGCGGAAAATGGTGGAAAGAGCACCAGACAACATAAAATACTGATGTAGAACATAAAATACTAGATAAAATATTGATCTAATCAGCTTGATAAAGAGGGGTTTCGTTCTGCGTCATCTAACTTTTAGAGAATTTTTGACAACACATAGTGGTCCCGCTTACATAAGTTTAGTTGAGCCATTTTTTGTTTAAAGAGACGAACAAACAAAACTGGTTTCTGGTTTACTTCAAAAGGCGAATGCACAAATCTTAAAGTTGTAAATGATAAAAATAAGAAATATAAACTTTGGAATTATTCACCATATTTATGAGATAAAAAAAGAAACTCTAAGCTTTCGAAGGTTTTGGTGGTACTTCCGGGGGTGTCTTCTGCGACTCAGGTTGAATATCCGGTATGTCGTCATCCTTCTTGTCACGTGATCCATGTTTCAGTGTACGCGTGAATTCGTTGTAGTCAAAGCGGCCATCTTTAATTGGGGCCCCGTGAAAGAGTTCATCAACCATATCCTCAGACCACCGATCGCCCATGGACATCAAACACTCGCGGAGGTATTCCTCGGGCAGATAACCTACAACAAGAATGAAACTTGTACAACCAATATTTAAATCGGCACTCTCAGCGATGGTTCGAATTTTTCTGTTCTTTTGAACTCTACATGAAAATATAGCTCTTTTAAAAGAAGAGTAAATTATACTTTTTAAATACAATTGATAGCTGTTTGTAGTTGATACGACATCTCAGTAACAAGACAATGTATTTAATGGAACGAAGTACAAGTTTTTAGCTTAACCATATTTCTATTGCCTACATATACATGCAAATATACACACAAAATTTATACAATTAAACAAAAGGAAATGCGTTGTGGAACAAATTCTAACAGCATTAGATTAAGGCCTTCCAAGGGATTCAAGTTTATAGAATAGTATGGAAAACGTACAAAATAAAGACACATAGTACATTTTTGTAGATTTTTGTTAAATATCGAACCTCAGAATTGAGAAGTGCCGCAAGATTCTTTTTACTTTATTAAACTAAAATACATTCTTTTTGTATTAACAAAACGTAGACTATTCTATGTCATGTTCAGTCGCTTATCAATACTAGAATTTGTTTAGTCTACTTTTTATATCAGAACTAACGATATATTCATGGTTGCAAGTTTTCTTAAAATCTGAAAGCCCTGAATTTAGCAATATTTTAAAAGTGTGCTTTCAAGAGTATAAAAAACTGAACTTCAGGCAAATGCTTGAAATTTTGTGCCAATGTATATTTAAATTAAAATAACCTATTTTTCATTTTTCTTCATTTCACTTCACAATTAATATGAAACGTTTTTCCATGGGTAAAACTAAATGCATTAGAAATTGTGGTAGCCTTCTGGGTAAAGTTTCTTTCATTCATTAAGAAAGATTGTTGATTTTTTAAAGCCGTCGGGTGGAAGAAGCGCAAAATATAACGAATAGAAGTAGCTTATCATACGTATAATAGATAAAGAAACTTTCGGTAACGTACCGGAATGTTTGTCATCGAAACAAGTAAAGGCGTTCCGAATAACCTCTTCCGGATCAGTTCCATTCAATTTGTCACCGAATAAGGTCAGGAACATGGTAAAGTTGATTGGTCCAGGAGCTTCAGCGATCATCTTCTCTAAATAATCGTCGGAGGGATCCTTGCCTGAAAAGATATTTTCGTTTAATTTTTAGACGTTTAATCATATTTCGGGATATTCAGCATTATTTCAGGATAGGTGACGTTATTTCAAGATCATTGGTATAATTTCAGGATCATTTTCATTTTTTAGGATCGTTGGCATTATTTTATAACCATCTTTTTTATGTTTGGATCATTATAATTCTTTCAGGAATCCTCGGATTGTTTTGTGATTTTTTCTGGATCATTTGTCATTATTTCATGATCACTTGCATTATTTCATGGTATTATTTCGGGATCATTATGTCATGATAACTGGCAATATTTCATGGTATTATGTCAGGATAATTATCATCATTTCATGATCACTGGCAATATTTTATGGTATTATTTCATGATCATTACCATTATTTCATGAACACTGGCAATATCTTATAGTATTATGTCAGGATAATTATCATCATTTCATGAACACTGGCAATATCTTATAGTATTATTTCAGGATAATTATCATTATTTCATGATCACTGGCAATATTTTATGGTAATTTTTTTCAGGATAATTATCATTATTTCGTGATCACTGGCAATATTTTATGGTATTATTTCAGGATCATTATCATTATTTCATGATCACTGGCAATATTTTATGGTATTATTTCAGGATCATTATCATTATTTCATGATCACTGGCAATATTTTATGGTATTATTTCAGGATCATTATCATTATTTCATGATCACTGGCAATATTTTATGGTATTATTTCAGGATCATTATCATTATTTCATGATCACTGGCAATATTTTATGGTATTATTTCAGGATCATTATCATTATTCATGATCACTGGCAATATTTTATGGTATTATTTCAAGGATAATTATCATCATTTCATGATCACTGGCAATATTTTATGGTATTATGTCAGGATCATTATCATTATTTCATGATCACTGGCAATATTTTATGGTATTATTTCAGGATCATTATCATTATTTCATGATCACTGGCAATATTTTATGGTATTATTTCAGGATCATTATCATTATTTCATGAACACTGGCAATATCTTATAGTATTATTTCAGGATAATTATCATCATTTCATGATCACTGGCAATATTTTATGGTATTATGTCAGGATCATTATCATCATTTCATGATCACTGGCAATATTTTACGGTATTATTTCAGGATCATTATCATTATTTCAAGAACACTGGCAATATGTTATGGTATTATTTCAGGATCATTATCATTATTTCATGATCACTGGCAATATTTTATGGTATTATTTCAGGATCATTATCATTATTTCATGAACACTGGCAATATCTTATAGTATTATTTCAGGATAATTATCATTATTTCACGATAACTGACAATGTTTTATGGTATTATGTCAGGATCATTATCATTATTTCATGATCGCTGGCAATATTTTATGGTATTATTTCAGAATCATTATCATTATTTCATGATCACGGGCAATGTTTTATGGTATTATTTCATGATCATTATCATAATTTCATGATCACTGGCAACATTTTATGGTATTATTTTAGGATCATTACCATTATTTCATGATAACTGGCAATGTTTTATGGTATTATTTTAGGATCATTACCATCATTTCATGATCACTGGCAATGTTTTATGGTATTATTTTAGGATAATTATCATCATTTCATGATCACTGGCAACATTTTATGGTATTATTTTAGGATCATTATCATTATTTCATGAACACTGGCAATATTTTATGGTATTATTTCAGGATCATTATCATTATTTCATGAACACGGGCAATGTTTTATGGTATTATTTCATGATCATTACTATTATTTCATGAACACTGGCAACATTTTATAGTATTATTTCATGATCATTACCATTATTTCATGAACACTGGCAATATTTTATAGTATTATTTCATGATCATTACCATTATTTAATGATCACTGGCAATGTTTTATGGTATTATTTCATGATCATTACTATTATTTCATGAACACTGGCAACATTTTATAGTATTATTTCATGATCATTACCATTATTTAATGATCACTGGCAATGTTTTATGGTATTATTTTAGGATCATTACCATTCTTTAATAATAACTGGCAATGTTTTATGATATTATTTCAGAATCATTATCATCATTTCATGATCACAATATTTTAAGGTATTTTTTCAGGATCGTTATCATTATTTCAATGTTTAATGGTATTCTTTCAAGATCATAATCATTATTTCATGATCACTGGCAGTATTTCATGGTATTCTTTCGGGATCATTATTTCATGATAACTGGCAATATTTTAAGGTATTTTTTAGGATCGTTATTTCATGATTTTATGGCACTAATTCAGGGTCGGATAGTATCAACATTTCATTAACACTGGCATTATTTCACTGTATTGTTTCATTATTAAATTAATCATTATTTTAGAATATTTGTCATTCTTTCAAAATACTAGTAATTGGTATTATTTCAGGGCCGTTGCATTTGTTCCCGGGTTTAATTTAAAGTTTAGATTTTAATGTTTATAACATACCTAGGGACACCATGACATCTTGCAGATCGTCTTTATCAACATAACCATCTCTGTTTTGATCAATCATGTTGAAAGCTTCCTAAAAGTAAACAAATGACGTTATACAAAATGTAAGACACGTACATTTATAATTCATTACCAAGACCAAACGAGTCATGACGGTCATATATACATGTTCCCCTAATTACAATTAATTCTATAGTCATGTTGCAAAATATAGCCAAATCCATTCTTGCTAAGCGAGCGTGTAAACCCCTCGACCATGGGGAGTTATAAGATAACAGCCTGAAGAATACCATATTATTCTAAATAAGAGTTTGTAACCCTTATTAAGAAATCTTCGATCAATCGGGAACTATTTTTTCGTTACGAAAATTAATGCGGCTGTCATTTGACAATCTTTACGCAGTGATCTCCCCTTAATTTTTCGGCGTTAATGTACATATGAAGGGAAGTAACCGCTTCGAGGAGTTTGGACTACTTTCGGTATTTGCAAATAAGAACATCAGGGTCTGAAATTTCGCTATCATTATTTGTTTGGTCTGACGACCCAAACAAATAAAAATTACTCAGTCATACTTAATTAGTAATATTTGTGAACATGTGTAGATCTGTATGTTTTTATATTCTCATGTTCTTGTGCTGTGCCTTATGTAAACGTAATTATGCTCTCCCGCCTGGAGGAAATAAAAGTATCAATCTATCTATAGCAATATTAACCTTGAACTCTTGTATCTGTGCCTGGTCAAACATGGCAAATACATTTGACGTAAGACGCTGCACGCGCCCACCCTTCTTCCGGCGTGATTTCATGCTAGACATCTTGGATAATGTAGCTTATCTGAAAAATGGAGAAAAAGTATAAGGTTGTCCGTTTCAGCTTTTCATACGTGAAGTTTACATATGCAACGTTTTCATTTTCTTCTATATTTACTATATAACTTTCCTTTTTTGTATTTATCTGAAAAAAATGGCAAAACATGTTTGTTCGTTCATGTCTGCTCTTCATAAGTATACATAAGCAGCGTTTTTATTTTCTTCTAGATCTATATCAACTACATTTCTTTCCTTTTTTCCCTTAATTCCTTTCTTTATTTCTTTCATTTTACTGCAAGCGTTTAAGTAACATGAATTTTCCTAAACCTTACTTTATGTTTGGCGTCCGCGCCGAAGCGCGACGACCCTTATGGAATGAAATCAGATTTTTTTATAAATTGTAATATTACAACAGTTTACGACATGTTTCTCCTTATAGGAACTCTACTGGGGTCTAAACGCCTAAACATATATAATTTGAATTTTTTCCATAGATCAGATGGGGCACTTAAAACGGAGCGATTTGCAAAAGATTATTAAGAAATATACTCAGAAAAAAACTGAAAACCGTATTTTTGTGACATTCTAAGCCCAATTTGAGAGCAAGCGTTACAACGGTTTTCTATTTTGGCTCATTATTCACAATCAGAATAATCACTCTGAAAAAAGAGTAAGCTCTGAGTGCTCTGACATTTTGCACACAAGTTTTTGGACTAGACCTACATCAAAATTATGGACATTCATCTTGAAAAATTATCTCCTGTCAACTAATATTAAGAAACATCAGTGGTGTCCCTTTAATATAAGCCAAATCAATCTGTAAGATATATCAAAATAAATCACACTCAGGATATCAACAGCTTAGCTATTAGTTACCACAATTTAATCAGCCTATCCATTTGTTTGATTTCTTACTTCGCGCACGTTATTAAAGGGGCGCATCTGAGCTTGTTTGTCTTTTTGTTGTTGTTGTTGTTGTTGTTGTTGTTGTTTTTACATGACGAGACTGGAAATATATTTTCCGAGATTTTTGTACCAATAGATGTAGGTCTGGACCAATAACGTGTGTGTCATTCCCATACCCCTTTTATCAAGAATAGTCTCTTTATATAATTGTAAAATGGCTCAAAATGAAAGGCATCACATCTAACAATCACACCAAAAAAAAACGATTTTAGATATTATTCTGAGTATATCCCTTTGTAATTTTTTTGTAGAGGTCTGTATTTTGAGATTTGTAAACTTATCTATTTTATGTTTGAGAGACTTAACGACATCAGTGGAGTTACTTTAATAAGCGACGGACTAAGTAAAATATTTACAGCAATCAAGCTTTTTGGTTCCTCACCTAGCTGGGGTCAGTTATTGATTCTCAACAAGGCAAAATTAATATAAACGATACATAATCATGGTTTTAAAAGAAAAAAAATCAAACAAACAAATGTATTAATACATTTTGTACATCACTTATTTAATCACACATCACAAAATTTACTTATACAGTGACGTATATATAGGATATTACTTCACAAATTCAGTAACTTTCATAATATAAGTGGTACTTAAGAACACATATATTTCAATGGTAAAGAATCAATTATCGAATTTACTAGTAAATCATATGAGAGCGAAATCATTTTATCACATATTATATGTTATGCCATCGTTGCACTTGAGTCAACAAAAACAATGACATTTGATAGTTCACATTACTTTGGAGGCGAAAAAATGATGAATTTGAAATAGATTTTAATTTTGAGAGTATTACTATCAAAATAGATATCTCAATTTTTCATATGATGTGCCTGTGTGTAAAATTTCGCTTATATCTTACTAGTTGCACTAAAAAATCAAAACAAAATTTTCATCCCTAGCATACAAAATATATACTACACCTGGGGAGTGGTCGTTTTCTGTTTAACTCGGATAAACAGTTTTACTCATGAGAATTTAAGAAGAACTATTTATAAATCAAAACTAACTAACCTGTATCACACTCAATTTATCAAAAAAATTCTTCCTTAGTTCCTCTACGAAACAATTTGAGAAAATATTCCAAACAAAATGGACGCTGAGAAATGACTATTTCTTTCTTTATAAATGAATGTTTCCCTGGCTACAGACAATACATTTACCGCTGCTAACGTATCATATCTGTGTGAGCGAGGAACCATAAACCAGCTGATAAGCCTGTATGGCTGACTCAGCGTGAGGAATGCATTCTGCGTGCAGTTCTAGGCCACTGAAAAAATAATTGGTTGCGCGTCGTCTGCAGCGTCTTAATCAAAAACATTTCTGCCGTTCTTTTCTCATAATCATCACTCGAAATACATGCATGTATATAATTCGCACACTGGCTTCTCCTTACATTTATGTACGGCTGGGTTGAGCAGAGTTATATATAGGGCTATACTGCCTGACTCACCACCAAAATTAATAATTATCGATACTCATATATTAGAGCTATATACGTACGTTTCCAAGTCCCCTTTTTCTACTTTCTCTTCCTCGACACGTAATGCTGGTCACGGCGGGTTTATTATGACTAGTTAAAAAGAAGAAAGAAAGAAAGAAAGAAAGAAAGAAAGAAAGAAAGAAAGAAAGAAAGAAAGAAAGAAAGAAAGAAAGAAAGAAAGAAAGAAAGAAAGAAAAATATGATGAAATCATAGGGTAAAAAAGTTTGGTGTTACAGAAATAAACAACAAATGGAAAAAAACTTTAAAAAATACACACACAAAAAAAGAATAAAAGACATGAGGTCAGTTGACATAGAAGATAACAGAACTTTACAAAATTGTTATTACTAGAGATAATATAAGGTCTTCCAAATAGGTTTGTACAACCATGCTCCATATGTGTGTTATCTTTTGCAAAATTTTCATTAATCAGACCATCTTATCTTTGTAAAAAGCTCATCTGAACAATTTATAGGTAATACTCCACAAGAAACTCATATATTATGAAAAAGGCAAATAGAGAATTACACAGAAAACACCTTTATTATCTTTATGGCGAGGTAATAAAATGCAGAGCAAAATTCTACTTTATTTCCGTGTAAGAAATGACTATTCCACAGGTGCTTGAAACAAACCTTTTTATGTTCTATATGTATATACTATATTAAGATATCTTGATATACATATATAGGCCGATTATGTAAAATATGTGATTATGTGACTAGCGCCTGTGGTCTATTCAAAACAATTGAATTGTGCATAAGAATGTGGATGGGGGTGCGGGGGCGGGGGGCGAAAATGGCAGAAGAAATTGGACTGCTTTTATAACATAATAAAATGCATTTATAATTTATTAATTCACAATTAAGGTGAACAACGTTGGCGAATCATTATTTCTTGTTTCTTATCTTAACGTACATATACAATACAATATAATCACGTACTTCCGCTGATATCTGCTAAACTCAAATATGGCGGCGTTTTTTCCCTTATGTTTGATAATGTGGTGTTTGGCCTATACAAGCTGCGAAAGCTGTGTGACCGAGAGCAAAGTCGCTGAACTTATAGACAGAAATGGCGTGGCAATTAAAAGAAAGGTATTTGACTCTTGAGAAAGAAAACTTGATGCCAAGCCAAGCAAAGAGAAAACGGAAACGGAATTTTTACCAAAATTGGGTGGACAAGAATCAAGAGAATGAAAACGGAAATTCCCAAAAACTGGCTATCCAAAGTAGGAGGAATAAGGAACCCCGGACATGCGAAACTTCGAAAAAATCTAAAATCCAAATTAACGGTTTTAAAAAGATAAAAAGTAAATGTTTTAACTATATGTTTATACTAAGTATCGATATCAAATTTCTTGGAAATTTACTATAGTGTTTCCAATTAATCTATGCAGAAACCACAATTCGACTAAAGTTTAGATCTAACTTATTTCTGTTACCACGCATATGGTTCGCCTTAATTCATTATGATTTCGGAATTTCCCGAGAAAGCTATTTTCAGCCATGCAATCAAACCGGTATGCCAATATTGTTTTTCCAAGTTTAAACCTGCAAAGGGTATATGGAAAGAACGCCGTGTTTGGTCTCTGCGAAATCGTGAAAATTACTACTACTCCGTAAATTGGTTTTTTCCAGCGGTTAAATAAAGAAAACGCCCGTTTTCAAAATTGTGAAAAAACGGCACCGATGATTTGGCTGTTTTGAAAAATCACGAAGACAGTTTCAGCATATTGGTGACCGGTCCAGATTCCTAATGTATAGCTGGCTTTTAATCAGATTGTTGTGCAGAAAAATTAATTTCATTTGTGTGACTCATGACTTTTTAAATAAAACATTATGGTTTACAACTTTAGAGGAAAATTACTTTGAAAAAAAATTAACCGTGAAATATTTTTTGCATTTTCTACAATTAAATTACAAGGACAAGAGGGTTCAACAAAACGTTGCCTTTTATGTGTATTTAAGTGGAAACCGTTGCTATGGCAATCACGAAATCTTCATTTTTGACACAGTGGTAATTATTGACGTTTAATTATTATCATCGGTTTTCATTTATTTGGCTTGCTTACGGCCATATTTAAAAGCCCGTAATCCTCGGGCTTAAGCAAACAATGTTTCAACAGCCAATAGCACTTTAAGATAATAAAAATCCGATAACCGGTAACATCAACGATGTGATGATTATAATGATGATGATGATGATGATAATGATGTTGATAATGATGTTGGTGATTATTATGATGATGATGATGATGATGATGATGATGATGCAGATGTTGCTACGAATGATGGTTAACATGATGATGACGTGTCCTTTCAATTTTATATTCCTTCACATGCATGTTTTTTGATAATATATGGAAGACTATCAAAATAATTACTCGCGTCGAGTCGAGTAGAGTAGAGTAGCATAGCGTAGAGTCGAGTAGAGTCGAGTCGAGGAGAGTGGAGTCGAGTAGAGTCGAGTCGAGTCGAGTCGAGTAGAGTAGAGTAGAGTAGAGTAGAGTAGAGTAGAGTAGAGTAGAGTAGAGTCGAGTAGAGTAGAGTAGAGTAGAGTAGAGTAGAGTAGAGTAGAGTAGAGTAGAGTAGAGTCGATTAGAGTAGAGTAGAGTAAGTCGAGTAGAGCAGAGTAGAGTAGAGCCAGGTAGGGGTAGGTGTGTACTTTAAAATTCTGAATACTTACTTTGGCAAAATATTGGCAAATTCGGTATCAAAATTTGCAGAAATTTTAATGCACTGACCACGCAATAATTGACTTTGTATTGAAATTTGATGATTATAGAAAGATTTACCAATTTTTTAGGAGACTAACGTCGGCAACGGTTTACAACTCCACGACGGCATTTTGATGCTCCTATCACTGGTGTATACGTGTTCACATATACTGTGACCCCAGACTTTTCACAATTTTTATTTATGCAGAACTTATCGTAGACGGCGTGATAAGGGATGTCATTATTGCAGATTCTCAGAAATCCACGATATTCATCCAGCAACGGCCACTGCTGTTGTCCACAGTAACTGGGCCGGACAGCACGTGTATGTCCGAATAGGGAACGAGCAGCCTCTGCAGCATCCTAAGTAACAAAATCTCTAAAACAACGTTTGCTGGATGGCTGTTGTTTTAATTCTCTTTTTGAGTGTAAAAGATAATAAATTTTAATTGATAAAAGCAAACAATACGTGTCCTAAGTGACATTCCAATTGATCAATGATGTATATATGTTATTGGTATATATATATATATATATATATATTAATATATATATATATATATATATATATATATATATATATATATATATATATATATATTATATATATATATATATATATATATATATATATATATATATACAATATCCAAATGCGACATTCCAATACCATTTCTTTTTGTATAACTTAACCTAAATCGAACTCATGATCTCTTAAATATTATACGAGTGATTTGCCACACATCTGTAGCCGTGACCAAATAGCTTGAGAAAGACATACAATCCACCAAAGGTGTCTTAAACCTACAAAATATATCTCAACAGCCTTAAAAACTCGGAATATATAATCATTAAATTATCCCAGTTAAATGCTAGTCCCTAAGAAGCAGCACCAAGAAACATAAGTACATGTATTATTCCTTTACGAAGGAAAAACTTTCAATACTTTCAATATGTAAAGATCTATTTTTATAATGAATTCAACATCACACTCAAATTCATAAACACAAGAGCACTATATGCGGTGTTAACACTCGTCTGTTAAGATAACCACTTTTTTTAAAAAAGGGGCAATAAGTCCAAAAATATAGCTTTAAGAATTATGCCACTTGTCTAACAACTGCACCATGTCAGGATAAGCAAGTATTCCAAAATCTGGAAACAAAGTGATCCCTCGGAAGCAATAATCACAACAAAATTATAAGAGAATTGCAGACTCGGTTTGATTGAGTCTGTACATGAGGGATAATGAAAACGTGCAACATCCCTCACGCCTCCTAGCACCGGCTTGAGCGGAACTCAATTCTCAACACTTAATAGTGCTGGTATCAATGATCTCGAAGGACCAGAAAAATATGACGACACTAACTTAATATGTTTGAAAAATTGGCTACATTAAAGCTTTTGCACGACAACAGATATTCATTCTTCGAAACAAGCTAAAAAACATGTTATTATTATTATTACTTACTTCTTCCTTATTATCATTACTTACTTCTTCCATGTGCATTTCAAATTGAAAGAAATTCCTTGTTTGGTTAAAACATATTTATATAAGCTCGATTGTGAAACAAGTTTTTGCGACTTGGAACCAACCAGTATTGGTGTCATATGAAGAAACATGTTCGTCCACGATCAGGGCTCGAACACATGATTATTGGGTTTAGAGGCAGACACCTTGACCACTAGACCACGGCTCCCCTAAAAGTCATTGTTTAAAATACAACTTGGTAAAAAAAACAATAATATTCTGTGTTCTTGTTTTTTTTTTAAATTTTTTTTTAAAAAAAAAAAAAAAGGGTTTTCCCAAAAAAAAAATTTTTTTTTGGGGCCCCCCCGGGGGGGAAAAAATTTAAAAAACCCCAAAAAAGGGAAAAAAAAAATTTTTTTAAAAAGGGTTTTTTTTAAAAAAAAAACCCTTTTTTAAACCGGAAAAAAAATTTTAAAAAAAAAAATTTTTTTTTTTTAAAAAAATTTTTTTCAAAAAAAAAAATTTTTTTTTAAAAAAAAATTTTTTTTTTAATTTTTTCCCCCAAAATTTTTAAAGGAAAATTTTTTTTAAAAAAAAAATTTTTTTTTTTCCCCCTTTTAAAGAAAGGTTTTAAAAAAAAAAAAAAAAGGGTTAAAAACCTTTCCCTTTTAAATTTTTTTAAAAAAAATTTTTAAATTTTAAAAATTTAAAAAAAAAACCTTTTTTTTTTTTTTTTTTTTAAAAATTTTTGTTTTCGTTTTTTTAAAAAAGGGGTTTAAAATTTTTTTTAAAAAATTAAAAATTTTTCCCAAAAATTTAAAAAATTTTAAAATTTTTTAAAAACCCCCCCTTTTTTTTTTAAAAAAAAATTAAAAAAAAATTTTTTTAAAATTTTTAAAAAAAAACCAAAAATTTTTTTAAAAAAAAAAAAGGGAAAAAAATTTAAAAAAACCCCTTTTTTTAAAAAATTTTTATTTTAAATTTTTTTTTTTTTAATTTTTTTTTTTTTGGGAACAAAAAAAAAAAACCTTTTTTTTTTTTTTTTTTGGGGCCCCAAAAAAAAAACCCCCAAAAAAATTTTTTGGGAAAAAATTTTTTTTGGGGGGGTTAAAAAAAAAAAAAAAACCCCAAATTTAAAAAAAACGAAATTTTTTTTTCGGTTTTTTTTTTTTCCCCCCCTTTTGGGCCCCCCCTTGGGGGGGTTTTTTTTTCCCCAAAAAAAAAAAAAAAAAAAAAAAAAAAAGGAAAAAAAAAAAAAAAAAAAAAAAAAAAAAAAAAAAAAAAAAAAAAAAAAAATTTTAAAAAAAAAAAAAGAAAAAAAAAAAAAAAAAAATTTTTTTTAAAAGGGGGGGGTTTTTTTTTTTAAAAAAAAATTTTTTTTAAAAAAAATTTTTTAAAAAAATTTTTTTCCCCCCGGGGAAAATTTTTTTTTTTTAAAAATAAGGGGTTTACAATTTATAAGGTTTGATTTTACTTTAAAATTAATTGAACAATTTTTTCAAAACCATAAAAGGGAAATTTATCGCAAAACCCCAAATTTTGCTCAATGTGCATTTTGATTTTTCCGCCCAATTTTGTTTCCCAAAAACGGGGAAATTTTATAAATACCTTTTTTTAACTAGTTTTTTAAAGTTATTTTTTTTTTTGTACAGCATTGGAAAAACTTTCAAAATTTTTTTGATAGTAGCAGCTTTTAGAAAAATTTACAATTTTAAAACTTTTACTAAAAAAAAGCTTTTGTAACAAAAGAAAAAATTGAAAGCTTTTTATTCATCTGCAATTTAATGATTACTGTATGTTTTGTGCAAATCACACTTCACAGTTATATATGTCTCAGACCCATGCTAACCCGTTATATTTTGGAGGGGTGTCTATCCATTTCATATTGATAGAAATTATCCTGAAGCGGCACTGCTTTCTGTTAAAAAGGAAGGACACTAAAACAGATTGTTTCTTTCAAAACGAATCTAAGACATATTGTTGTCATTGGAATATATGTGTGCCTTTGTAAGTATTAGTTTAAACTAAACTTGTATATAAATTTAAATTCAGTTCTTCATTAAATCGTCATTATATTCAGTAAGAAAAAAAACTCTTATATAAATGTTAATAAATCTAATTTCAATTCGTAAAGACATTCAAAGTATATTCGTTAAGAAATTTAAATTCAATTCGTTCAGAAATCTTAATTCACTTCGTGAAGAAATTTTAATATCGTAATGTTATGTGTTTATGTTTGCACCATAACTATTTTACCAACATTCAAGGGGGGAGAATCACGCCGTTCGTTACTCAAACAAACAAGATGGCGGATGCAGTCGAAAAATAAGTTTTTCCTTTTCTTCTCTGAAGTTCGTGACGTTCTTGTGTAAAGGTACATATAATAACCTTCTTCGCAATTTTTCTGGCACACAGGATTTTATTCCATGATGTTTCGTCCCGTACTTCATCTGAAATGCGCGTCACCAGATTCGAAGCGAGAGAATTTTCCACCCGTTTGATCGTGGTAACGTACGGCTTCTTCTCTCAAATTCACTGTTTCTTTTACATATATGTATATTATCTGAAACCACTGACTTTAAATGTTGTAATTTGTTGTCAAGTGAGTATCCATGCCTATTCTGGCTAGATTTACCGCTGTAAATATTAATATCGGGGCATTTTCCGGAAATGAAAACGTATGGCGCACAAAATATCAATGATAACGTACGGCGCATTTTTCTACTTGGTGTTTTTCCAATTGTCCTGTCAGCTGATAATGAATTATTTGTATGTAGGAAATGATACATATCTGAAAAAAATGTTTGTCAGTCCAGACATAAATAATTAACAAATGCTTCCCCATCGGGTATTATATTTTTTAGCTGGTGGCATAATAGATATTCGTTGTTAATATACTAACCTTTATCTACCTATTAAAACACACATGTATAGTTTGAGAATACTTTTGTATAAAACGCAAAACGGAAAGAAAAGCTCCAATTTCAGGAAACATTTGTGTATTGTTGTCTTCACATTGAATTAAAAGTGATTGAGACTAGCTTACATCCAGATGAAATAAGATTCAATCTGGTCTCTCATTAAAAGAAAAAAACATAACAGAGAATAATGAATGAGTGTAGGTTCTATATTGAATTTATTGAATGAGTAAATAATAATGTTATGCGAAAAAGTTCAATAAATTTAGTAAATAAGAAATTTCCTTCTGTTTTGGCGGGCAGTTAATATTTGAACGTGAACCTAGCCTTACAGTTTATTTTTTAATTTCAAATAAAAGAATCGTCATAATTTGATCAGAACAGTAACATGCAATTCATGAATTTGCCTATCATATTCTGGCGTTTTTTCCACAAACGTCCCAACAAAAACAATCAATTTCTTAAGAAAAAGTATTGTAGGCATCAACAATAAAAGAATGACATTGAAATCTGTTTATTAATTTCTAGTGGTATAAACGTGAAATATAAAGTTTCAAATTGAGTTTTTATCCATGCCGGAAAACCCGTCTGAAACCTTTAATGACAGCTCATGCGCTCGGATGACATCATTTTCTGTATGAAAGAACGGTTATAAAAATTACTACGCTACTATGAAAACAGTATTTACGAAGCATATGTAAGTGTTCATTCGTTCTACAGGTTCTACAGAAATTAGAAACTTCGACGGGAGCGATAGCGACAAATTTATAGTAAAACGCAGTTCTGTGAAGCACTATAAAAAATAGAAGACGACTATGAACGGAATTTGATATAGTATCGACTTTTGTTCTTCTATGAAAATAAACACACATAATTCTGAAGAAATACAGCGTTTCCATTGGATGACAAATAAAGTTGGACACTAATTTTATACAGATATTTGAAACTTGGGATCAAGTATAACTTTTGACGACACTTTATCTAAAATAATGTTTTAACCACCAAAAGTGGGAAAGCTGCTCTATATTCGAGTATGATATGCAAGAAAACATATCACTCGTTATTACTTATCGGATTTCAATAGTTCTATCCAATACGAAAACACATGACAGATATTATTATGTAAACACTAAATAATATTCAATTCCTTTATTTAGTTCTACACATCCTGTTATGTCTGCAAAAACCTGAGCGATAACTTTTCTATTCAAAACTAACTGATATATAGAAAATTCATTAAGCAGAAAAATGCGCCGTACGTTATCATTGATATTTTGTGCGCCATACGTTATCATTTCTCGGAAATGCCCCGATATTAATTTTTACAACGGTTATTCTTGACAGAATGGGCAAAGTTTTTAAAGTCAGTGGTTATATATGTAAACGAAACAGTGAATTTGAGAGAAGAAGCCGTACGTTACCACGATCAACCCGGTGGAAAATTCTCTCGCTTCGAATCTGGTGACGCGCATTTCAGATAAAGTACAGGACAAAACATCATGAAATAAAAGCCTGTGTGCCAGGAAAATTGTGGGGAAGGTTGTTGTATGTACTTTTACACTAGAAATCACGAATTGCAGAGAAAAAAAGGAAAAACTTACTTTTCGACTGCATCCGCCATCTTGTTTGTTAGGGTAACGAACGGCGTGATTCTCCCCCGCGTTATTTCTTGTTTCTTATTTCAACGTACATGAATCACGTACTTCCGCTGATATCTGCTAAACTCAAATATGGCGGCGTTTTTTCCCTTATGTTTGATAATGTGGTGTTTGGCCTATACAAGATGCGAAAGCTGTGTGACCGAGAGCAAATTCGCTGAACTTATAGAAGAAATGCGTGCATTAAAAGAAAAGGTATTGACTCTTGAGAAGAAACTTGATGCCAACGCCAAGCAAGAGAAAACGGAAACGGAATTTACCATTGTGGACAAGAATCAAGAGAATGAAACGGAAATTCACAAAACTGGCGTATCCAAAGTAGGAGGAATAAGGAACCGGACCATGCGAAACTTCGAATCTAAATCCATTAACGGTAAAAAGATAAAAAGTAAATGTTTAACTATATGTTATATACTAAGTATCGATATCAGATCTTGGAAATTTACTATAGTGTTTCCAATTATCTATGCAGAAACACAATTCGACTAAAGTTTAGATCTACTTATTTCTGATTACCATCGCATATGGTTCGCCTTAATTCATTATGATTCGGATTTCCCGAGAAAGCTATTTTCAGCCATGCAATCAAACCGGTATCAATATTGTTTTGCCAGTTTACCTGCAGGGTATATGGAAAACGCCGTGTTTGGTCTCTCGAAATTGTGAAAATTACCTAATCGGTATTGGTTTTCCAGCGGTTGAAATTTTAGAAAAAATGTGAAAGCTCACCGATGATTGGCCGTTTGAAAAATCACGAGACAGTTACAGCCTAGCTGATTTTAATCAGATTATGCAGAAACAATATTTACATTTGTGTGAGTCATGACTTTAAATAACACATTATGATTTACAACTTAGAGAAAATAACTTAAAAAATTCAACCGTGGCATATTTTTGCAATTCCTCGTTCATATTACAGGACAAGAGGTCACAAACGTTGCCTTTTATGCGTATCTAGGTGGAAAGCGTTGCTATGCAATGCACAAAGTCTTCATTTTTGACACAGTGGTAATTATCAACGTTTAATTATTATCATCGGTTTTCATTTATTTGGTTTGCTTCTGACTTTTTTCTTACGACTATATTAAAAGCCCGTAATCCTTAAGCAAACAATATAATGATGATGATGATGATGTTGCTACGAATGCTGGTTAACATGATGATGACGTGTCCTTTCAATTTTATATTCCTTCACATGCATGTTTTTTTGATATCATATGGAAGACTGGAAGACTATCAAAATAATTACTCGAGCCGAGTAGAGTCGAGTCGACTCGATTAGAGTAGAGTCGAGAAGCGTAGAGTCGAGTCGAGTCGAGTAGAGTTTGTTTGTTTGATTGGGTTTTACGTCACACCGACGCAGTATAGGTCATTTGGCGACGTTCCAGCTTTACTGGTGCAGGAAGACCTCAGGTGCCCTTCCGTGAATTATTTCAGGCACGAACGGCACCTGAGTAGAACCACCGACGTTCCGTAAGCTTGCTGGATAGCCTCCTCACATGAAAGAATCCAAAGTCCCTGTAGGGATTCGAACCCACAGCGGTGAGGGGCAAGTGGTTTGAAGTCAACGACCTTAACCACTCGGCCACGGACGCCCCTGTAGAGTAGAGTAGAGTAGAGTAGAGTAGAGTAAAGTACAGTAGAGTAGCGTAGCGTAGAGTAGAGTAGAGTAGAGCCAGGTAGGGGTGTACTTTGTTACTTGGAAATTCTGTATACTTACTGTGCCAAAATATTGGCAAATTCGGTATCAAAATTTGCAGAAATGCACTGACCACGCAGTAATGCACTTTGTATTGAAATTTGATGATTATAAACAGATTTACCAATCTTTTAGGAGACTAACGTTGGCAACGGTTACAACTCCCACGACGGCATATTTGATGCTCCTATCACTGGTGTATACGTGTTCACATATACTGTGACCCCAGACTTTCACAATTTTATTTATGCAGAACTTATCGTAGACGGCGTGATAAGGGATGTCATTATTGCAGATTCTCAAGAAATCCACGATATTCATCCAGCAACGGCCACTGCTGTTGTCCACGTAACTGCCGGACAGCACGTGTGTGTCCGAAAAGGGACGAACAGCAAATGCAACATCCTAAGTAACAACATCTCTAAAACAACGTTTGCCGGATGGTTGTTGTTTTAATTCTCTTTTGAGTGTAAAGATAATTTTATTGATAAAAGCAAACAATACGTGTCCAATTGATCAATGACGTATATATGTTGCTGGTAGTTACACAACAATATCCAAATGCGACATTCCAATACCATTTCTTAAAATTGTATAACTCGGCCTAAATCGAACTCACGAGTAATTTACCACACATTTAAAGCCGTAACCAAATAGCTTGAGAAAGACATAAAATGCACCAAAGGTGTCTTAAACCTCCAAAATATATCTCGACAGCCTTAAAAACTCGGAATATAAAATTATAATCATTGAATTTATCCCAGTTAAATGCTAGCTCGTCAGAATCAGCAGCAAGAAACATTAGTATTATTCCTTTACGAAGGAAAAACTTTCAATACTTTCAATAAGTAAAGATCTATTTTTATAATTAATATTATAATTAAAATCAACATCGCACTCAAATTCATAAAAAAGAGCACTATATGCGGTGTTAACACTCGTCTGTTAACCCATTACTTCATGACCATTTTGTGAAAAATGGCTGTTTTCATTGAAAAGCCTCCCGTTACAAGTTCAAATTGCTATAAAACTATAAAAACTGCTTCAATACTAATCAAGCTTGGCACAAATGTTGACTGCATCGTTGCCTTTGTAACAACATGCTCAATCTTAAATTTCCTGTTACCATGGCAACGAGGGGACATCTCAAAATTGCCAAAAAATACTATTTTGCGTTGTTTTTTTCTATCAAAATTGATTTCAAAGTGCTGCAACTTCTCAATGGATTCAGATAGAGTCAAAGGCTTTTCAGCGTTGGTTACACGTTACCTTAATATCGACCTTGAGTCATTTTCAGCCTCTCACAAGTCCAAAAATTTATTGGCGATGAGGAGGACTACCACACCCCTTCAACCCCCCCCCACCCCCAAACAGAAGGGGGGAACATCCCCATTCTGGCAACCCCTTCATGTAACTTTTGGATAGGGGCGGCGCCGAAAAAGTGCTCACTATTTTATCAACATTTTTCAAAAGAAAACGTGTTTTGGGCCCAGGACATTTTTTCACTATTTGAGGCCTAAACGTGTGTGTGTGTGGGGGGGGGGGGGGGGGTCGAAAGTGCGTAGTTTCGCATATATATGAGGTAAAGGGTTTTGACAAATCACTTTTGACAAGAATTCTAATCTAAAAAGGGTCAATTAGCCTAAAAATATAGCTTTAAGAATTATGCCACTTGTCTAACAACTGCACCAGGTCAGGATAAGCAAGTATTCGTGTTCGTAACTTTAAATGTTTGAAAAATGGGCTATATTAAACAAATTTTCACGACGATAGCGATTCTTCGAAACAAGCTAAAAAACATGTTATTATTATTACTTCCTTCTTATTATTACTGACTTCTTCCATGTGCATTTCAAATTGAAGGAAATTCCGTGTTTGGTTAAAACATATTTATGTAAGCTCGTTTGTGAATCAAGTTCTTGCGACTTGGAACCAACCAGTATTGGTGTCATATGAAGAAACATATATGGTCGTGCTCGATCAGGGCTCGAACACATGATCCCTGGGTTGAGAGGCAGACACCTTATCCACTAGGCCACGGCTCTCATGAAAGTCATTGTTTAAAATACAAATTGGTAAGAAAACAATAATAGTCTGTGTTTTTGTTTTTTATTTTATTTTACTCTATATCTTTTTGCTTGTTCGCCTTTTTACAACAACATAGCAGTATATGATTTAACACAAAATTACCCAAATAGATACATATATCACCCAAATAAATATGAACAAGTTATGGCACTTTATTTAATGCATTGCCTAGAAGACAATGCAAAATACGTAACAGAATATATTTCCCAAAGAATTTATATTTCTATTAACAACTATACATTTAAATAATGATTCACAATCATAATCTTCAGAGGAGCAAAATAACAATATTATAATGACCTCTTTATTTCACACCACCATTTTTAATTTGACAGAAGTTCGAGTACATATTCTAGTATTTGTGATAAGATGTTTGCTGCACCCTCTTATAAAAGTACATAAAAATTTCAGCATCAAAGAACGAGTTGTCAGTTTGACAGCATGCTCAACTATTCTCAGTGCTTGATAATAAAAAAATGTTGAATTTGAAAAGTTCGAAAAAAGGCCAATAACTCAAAAATCCATCTTAGAATTAAGAGCCTTGAAAAGTGACCTGCTATTCGGCTGTTTGGTGCGAAAGGGTTGTAACTCCATCTTTATGTCATATGGGTTACGACCCTTTTGCATTAAGCCTGCATATTATGTTCTCAAATAAGTGTATAAAGTTTTACCCCATCCCCTTCAGTAGTTTTGGAGATACCAACTTACATGAAAAAAATTAACTAAAGTGTGAGGCATACACCTAAGTGAGTACAATAGCTATCCCTATTCTTTGAAAAATCATGCTCAAAATGGGAAATCAAACAAATTATGTCATATAAACAAGAACTAATTTTTCAGAAATGTACATTATGTATTTTATAGAAGGTTGTAATGTATCTCCATGGTTTTGAGAACATAATACATGTATATAACTGGTGTCTTTTCACACTACACATCATATAATCTTATCATGTGTTGGTCAAGGTCAAGTTCAGTTAAGCATATCTTTACTGTCATCAAAAATAAACTTGTAACCAAATAAAACAATTAATAAATAAAATAATCTCAAATTGTTATACAAAATACTATAATCTAAACTTGTATATCTAATTTTCCAAATGCCTTTACAATTGACAATCATATCTGATGAATGTTTTCTCTTTTCGTTGGGGCTTTTACTACATGCCAACACACTAGAGGTCATATAACAACTTTCAAGTTTTCCTGGTGGAGGAAGTCCTCAGGTGCCCATCCATACATACTGACGTTCGTTCGCTAGCCTAATAGCTTCCTTACATAAACAAGAGGGCCATGATGGTCCTAAATTGCTCACCTGAGTCAGAATACTTGTTAATTTGGTTTTTTTTTAAAAAGACTATATGCATATAAGGAAAATCAATGATCCAAGGGCCGGGCCAATTTTTACCTCGGTGATTTTATTGAACAAACTTGCTAGACACTCATTAGAAGATGCTTAATGCTTAATATCTAAGTTCTAGCTCTTTGGGATTTTAAAGAAGATTTTTTTAAGTTTTTACTATATACATATAAGGAAAATCAATGACCCCAGGGCCGGGCCAATTTGACCCAGGACTTTTATTTGAACAAACTTGCTAGACACTCATTAGAAGATGCTTTATGCCTAATATCTAAGCTCTAGCTCTTTGGGTTTTTAAAAAAAGATTTTTTAAGTTTTTAATACATGTATATACATATAAGAAAAATCAATGACCCCCACTGTGGACAGATTTGACCCCAGGGCTTTTATTTAAACAAACTTGGTAGACACTCACTAGAAGATGTTTCATGCTTAATATCTAAGCTCTAGCTATTTGCGTTTCTTAAAAGAAGATATTTTAAGTTTTTCCTTTGGTTGCCATGGCAACCAGAGTTTTGCATGGAATTAAATTCTTTGAACAATTTTTAAAGGGGACCACCAAAGGAATGTTCCCGTGAATTTGGTTGAAATTGGCTTAGAGGTTTATGAGGAGCTGTCATTTAAAGTAAAAGTTTACAGGTGGACAGAAGACAGACGCCGGACGAAAAGCGATCACAAAAGCCAACCATGTCAATTTGTGACAGGTGAGCTAAAAAATACAATGTCCCTGGTGGGACTCAAACCTACAGCCCTCAGGGAGCAATGGTTTGAAGTCAATTACCTTAACCACACAGCCACGGACACCCCTTTGATAAAGGTATTGAATTCACGAACAAATATATAATATAATATTATTGAGATTCCATTAAAAAACAAATAACATTATCAAAACAAGGAAATATTGTCCATTTAGCTTTTACATCGCCAAGTTCAAACATTCTAGGTCGTCTATGTGCTGATGACTAGCAATTCATTACTGCTCAATTAAAAGCCTGTTTGACCTAGTACTTTCTTACACTAAACATTCACAACCAAAAGAACATTCAGGGAAAATATGTAAGAACAATTTAAATGAATGGAATTGAATGGTGTTCAGTGATGTTGATGGACAATGTAAATTATTTTGTGCACGTCATTGTATAGCAAATAAGAACACAGGTTATGCTTTAAACTAGAAAAATTGAAAGCCCTTAAAGGAACTTCACTGAGAATTTTAGATATGATAGGACTGGAAATAATATTTCAAGATTAATGTTTCATTTAATGCAGGTCTAGATAAATAACTTGAGTGCAAAAGATATTTCCTCACACTGTTTTTCCAAAATAACTCTTCTAATTGTGACAATTAATCCAAAATTGAAAAGCGTTGCAACACTTTTCACTGAAATCTGGCTTAAATAGCACACAAATTCGAGTTTTAATTTATTACTTAGTATATTCCTACAATTTTACATTTTTCCTATCTTTCTGTTTTAATATATAAATATAAGAAATTCAAATTAGAATATATATTATGCTAAAGTTTGAAATTTCACAATATCAATAATTGCTACAGTTATTATGTTTTACGTAACACACATAGTATAAATGTCATGTTTAAAACTCTACACACTACCGGTAAACACAGTTTGAATGTAATGCCCTTAAAAAACTGGCAGTAAGGACAATATTTAAGCAGAATGCCTCCAGATTTATGCAAATTTTCATGAACATTTGGAAAATGCATTTTAAAAGTGCAATATTGTGAAAAGAACAAAGTTGGTTATTTGCACATTGCCAACAGCACTTTCAATCCATGTAATTTACCTAAACGAGGTCATAATATGCACAAATAGCCCAATCTGCGTTAGTCACACAGTAGAAATATGGTGATAAGTACTACAAATTCAGTCATTAATTGCACATAACATGTAAATTATTAATTGAATCTTGAATCAGTTATTTAAAATCTTAGTACATTTTTTTCTCAAATTTGATTTCCTGGGAATATTTTGCTATCTCTGGAGGCGTGCATTTTTAACTGGTTCTATAATAAGGAATACAGATATATTTCAGAAATGAATTTTGCATTCTCTTATTCAAATTAGAAATATTCAGTGACAATTTCCTGGATTTCAATAAATTTTTGCAATAAGAGTATTTAACATAAATAAAAGCATAGTACATGTATATCTTAAACAAAGAGGACTTAATATAAAAATATATCTAATCATATTTAACTTATTTGCGATGTTGTATGTACAGTTAAGTGCAAATTGAATACACTTAAGCACACTGAGGGCCCAATAAAGTTTATTCTATACAGTTTCATAATGAAGAACCCAAAAGAATTATTAGCCCTGGAAATGTATATCTATAATAATCATAAAGGTCACAGTATTGTGATTAGCCCTAGATAATGCATATCTAAATGTACGCTGATAATGAAGCATACAGAATTGCAGTAAGCCCTGGAAATGAATAATCCAATATCTACATGTATATGTGTTTGAACAGAATTAAAATAAGGCAATCATATAAGCCTCAGTAATTCTCAATATATTTTGCATAGTCATGATATGTGAAATAAGATCATCTACAATCCAAGCAACATAGAACAATCCTGTCAGCTGTTGTAAGACTTTGGTAAAACTATCAAATTGTCTGCATCTGAAATACAAAACACAAAATGTGTGATATATGATATCAGATATGTGCCACTCAATATAATATTTCAACTGCAAGACTGACCACATTTACAAACTTATATTTCATAGATGTTGGTCTTTTTGAAGCGTGACTATTGTTTATATAATACAAAAACCCCGGCACACAATTCGTTTGGGCTAGCAACACACTCATCTCTCCTCTGTGTTAAATGGTAAAACCTAGAGGTGTTAAATGGTAAAACCTAGAGGTGTTCAATGGTAAAACCTAGAGATATTCAATGATAAAACCTAGAGGTATTCAATGGTAAAACCTAGAGATATTCAAAGGTAAAACCTAAAGGTGTTCAATGATAAAACCTATAGGTATTCAATGGTAAAAACCTAGAGGTGTTCAATGGTAAAACCTAAAGGTATTCAATGGTAAAAACCTAGAGGTGTTCAATGGTAAAACCTAAAGGTATTCAATGGTAAAACCTAGAGCTGTTCAATGGTAAAACCTAGAGATATTCAATGGTAAAACCTAGAGGTGTTCAATAGTCCTAGAGGTGTTTAACGGTAAAACCTAGGTGTTCAATGCTTAATCAAAAGCATTTTCCTAAGGATTCTAAAACATTAATCAATAGCATTTTCCTTATCAATGGCTTTTTTGCCAAAGGATTCTAAATAGTTTAATTAATAGCATTTTCCTAAGAATTCTAAGACTAATGCCACATACAATAAAATTTATAAAATTTTAATGTATCAAGATTTCCATTTTCCTTTCAAAAGATATTAAAAAAAAAGGATTTTTACCATTTTCATATAAAATATTTCCCAGCACCAATCCAAAAAATGTGGCATGTTCTTTATCATTTACATCCTGTGGTATATATTCCCTGAAAATGTAAAAACAGAAAATATTCTATGAAAAATACAATCCCTGTTTATTAAATTCTAGAATATGTTTATTGAAAAACATTTAATGATATTATTTAAAGGTCATTTTTATTTCAGTTGTTTAAAAATCCTGTAACTCCTTGTTTATGGTTTTATATCATAAATATAATGCTCAAATGAAAATTTATCAATTTTGTAAGTTCCAAAAAGCATTATTTGTAAAGATTATACCAAATAAACATTTTCATGGTAAGGGAGGTAATTAAAAATTTATTTTCTATAAAGTTTAAGTCAAATTTTTCAATAAGAAATGGATGCATATATTTTAATGATTACATATAATGTGAACAAATATTTGCATTACATATTCTTCAATTTTTGAAAATTGTTTTAGAAGCATAATTATATACATATATAAAATTTCACTCAAATGTGGTAACAACCTTAATTACAACACACAGGATCTTTAAATAATTTACAAAACAAATCTAGCTACATTTCTACATCACAACCAAATTATTACTCAAATTCCACGACAATTTAGTTCAAGACCAGGAAAGAATAAGGGATGACATTTAAAAACTTTATTTCTATTTTTAGCTTTAGCATTCATCTTGCGAAGCTGATGAGTACATTTTAAATTGCTGTTTTCATTCAGTGCCAACAAAACTTCTTTCCTGTAAGTATCAAGAGGACATGTCATTTTTTTAAGCTTATTTCTATTTTCAGTGTCAGCAACCATCTTGTTCAGTAGAGTAGAACATCATAAAACTTATATTTATAGGGACTACTCTAGAATTATTCCCCTTGAGTTTCATCAAAACTACTCAGCAGTTAACAAAACAAGAAATCATTTTTTTTTTTAATGTTTCTTTTTGAAGCTCAGCAGACTGTCACAATTTTACCTATGTATTATATTTGTAAAGGATTTCGACAAACGATCATTCCTATTGAGTTTTATCAAAATCTGCTCAAATCAGAACGAATTTCCTTTTCTTGGCTCTTAGCGGCAGATTGAAACAATTCTAGCTATCCTTCTAAAGGAGCACTAAATGACCCTATGGCTTAGTGGTAAACGAGATTTTGTTTCAGATAGACAAGGGTTTTATCAATTTACACAGAAAGCGGGCTGGAATGTTTCTAGGCTAGTGATATAGGCTACCCAAAGCCCTGAATAACTGCCACAGAGTAAACAGGTAAAGTTTACAGAGGGCTGATATATTCTTGGTACATGTACTTAAAAATTAATAACTTTTTTTATTTCATTGCTTAAATAACCTTCCTATCCCAAACTTTGTCAATTTTCTTTTCAATAAAAAAATTGTAATTAACTAGTTTTACAAACTAAAAATTTCTAACATCAGCCAATATCATAATAAATGGGTCATTTCCAGGAACATTTTTTTTACAATCTTCGGTATTCAATAATTTTTAACCGTATATAACTGGAACTTAGTACATAGTGATAAAGGATGAGTAATTGTAAATTATCTAAAACCCAAGATTTTGAAAAAATATCAGCCAGGAAATAACCGATTTGCTACGATATTGGCCAATGTAAGAATTTTTTGGCGGGAGAGCACTACAGTAAGACTACCTGGTTTTTTTTTTTTTTTTTTGTAATGCGTTTATTTAAGGTCGCCGCCGGAAAGCCCATATGGGCGACCGTACACTCAAGTCAGGCCATCCTAGAGCGCCCCGCCGAGATTTTTTGTCGATTTCTTTCCAGCTTTATTGGTGCAGGAAGACCCCAGGTGCCCCTCCGAGCATTATTTCAGGCACAAGCGGGCACCTAGGTAGAACCACCGACCTTCCGTATGCCAGCTGGATGGCTTCCTCACATGAAAGATTTCGACCCGAGTGAGGATCGAACCTACAGCGGTGAGGGACCTGTGATCTCAAGTCAGCGACCTTATACTTTAAAGATCCTGTATGTTGTAAATGAGGTTGTATACGACAATAACCGTAAATGAAATTTCATATACATATATAATTATGCTTATAAAACAATTTTCAAACATCGAAGAATATGTAAAATATGAACTGCAAATATTTGTACATATATTTAATCATTAAAATATATGTATTCATTTCTTAATGAAAAATTTGACATAGTCTTTATAGAAAATCAATTTTATTACCTCCCTTTATTTACATGAAATGTTAAATTCGGTAATATCTGTATAAATAATGCTTTTTTGAACTTACAAAATTGATAAATCTTAATTTGAGGATCATATTTATGATATAAAACCATAAAAAAATTGTGTTACAGGATCTTTAATTAATACATGTACAATCTACATATCATTTATCAATAATATTATTAGATACATTTTCATTATTCCCTACCGGTTATAAAACACTTACCAGCCAATATGTTGCCTACATCCAGGGCAAGCCAAGATGATCCAGTTAAATCCTGGCCACCAGGTGTCACCACCAGTCTCCTATAATACAAGCATATCTGGATATAATCTGAAAATAACTGTTTATGCAAATCTTGAACATTATCTGGAAATTACAGTTCATATACATGTAATCTTAAAATTATTGTTAATGCTCATGTTAAATATAATCTGGAAATCACAGTTTATGCTAATGTGAGACATGATCGGGAAATCTCAATTCATGCTAATGTTTGATATATTGTAATCTGTAAATTAATTGTTCATGCTAATGATATAATCTGGAAATTACTTTTATGCTAATGTTGGATATAATCTGGAAATTACTATTGCAAAATTTTACACATAATCTGGAAATCTCTATTCATGCTAATGTTGGATATATTGTAATCTGTAAATTAATTGTTCATGCTAAATGATATAATCTGGAAATTACTTTTATGCTAATGTTGGATATAATCTGGAAATTACTATTACTAATGTTGGATATTATCTGGAAATCTCTATTCATGCTAATGTTGGATATATGTAATCTAGATACATGTATTAACTGTTTATGTTTGATACGTATAATCTGGAGATCTTTGTTTTACTTAAAGCTTATGTTAGATATAATCTATCACTGTTCAAGGTTATGTTGAATATAATCTTAAAATTACTATTTATGCTTATGTTTGATATAAGTTGGAAATAATTATTTCTGCTAATGTTGTATATAATGTGAAAATTATTATTTATGCTACTGTTGGAAATAATCTGGATAAAACTGTTTACTCTAATGTTGGTTCAAGTCATAAACATAACATTAATTCAAGAAAAAGTTTATAAGTACTGTGTCAGTCAAGAGTGAATGATATTATGGTATCATGTCAATATATGTGGACAACTTACTGGACTGGCTCGCATTACATTAGCTTTTGTAGATGTTACCACTTCATACTGCGCACCTGAAATACAACATGGAAATCAGTAAAGATATGCCATATTTACAGTACCCAACAAATGATTGTATGATGGAAAGATACAAAATGTGATAAAACTGATGATGGTTTTCACAATAAACTTAAGAGTTCTTGTTGGCAATAAGTCTTCTAGCATTATGGAAGAAACAGTATTCCACCGGACCAGTGGTTATAATCAGGTAATTTTGACACAGAAACACAATTACATTGCGTGCACACAATATAACTATCATGTGGGCACAATAGTACATAAAAGATTTCCTTGTGTCCCATTTATGCCAACTTTATCTCCTTTATGCCTAAGGATAGAAGATAATCTAATAGCATCAAATAAACAGGACATCGAGTTTTACCTCATATTACACCAGTATTACTTAGTTCTAGAAAGCTGACTACAAAATGGTCCAAATATGATATGAGCCGTGTCATGACAAAGCCAACATAGTGAGTTTGCGACCAGCATGGATCCAGACCAGCCTGCGCATCCGCGCAGTCTGATCGGGATCCATGCTGTTCGCTTACAAACCCTATAACAAGTAGAGAAACTGATAGCGAACAGCATGGATCCTGTTCAGACTGCGCAGATGTGCAGGCTGGTCTGGATCCATGCTGGTCGCAAACCCACAATGTTGGTTTTGTCATGACACGGCCCATATATGCTTTCTTCACAATGGAGCTTAAATAGCTAATAGGCTTTGGTTTCCCTGGCTATAGACTATACATGTGTATATAAAAGAAAATCAAATGAAAAACAATTAAAAATATATAGATTTCTATACTTATCAGTAAAATTTTCAGTGTCATAGGTTAAAAACAGAACCGGTGCATGAAATACCAAATGACACTTTAAAAAAATAAATATATTTTTTATATGACACCCATAGGCTTTGTCTACTTTCATATTATTTTAATGCAATAGTAAAATATGTACTAACTTCTTCCCTAAACAACAATACGCATTACCCACGGCCGAACCTATAACATTTGATTAAATGTTATGTTACATGTTAATCAACCATGGGTGTCTTATGATGACTTAATTCATACATCAAAACCAATACCATGAGGGTTTTTAAATCGTTGTATCAACACTCCTCGTTTAGTTCCGAAAGTGTCATTCCTCTGCCTCATAGCAACGTTACTGGGAATATTCACCATGTCCGATAACTGGAAGATTTCTCTACCACACCGTCGGCACAGGAAAAAATCTGGAAATGTGAGAAAATCAGCTTTAATAATACAGTTCAAACAATGCATGCCCTTTCTATATTCAACACAATATTAATGGTCATATCAAATGACATATGTGTGTTCTATACTTCAACACGATGATAATAGACAAATCAAATAAAGTATGCTTGTCCGTCTGTCCGTTCTCTTTTGTGTTGCATGTAACTCAAAAAGTATTTGACCTAGAGTCATGAAACCTTACAGGAATGTTGATCAGCATGTGTAGTTGTGCACCTGGGTATTTTCGTCTGGATTTATTCAGTATTTTTAGAGTTATTGCCCTTGACTTAGTAAAAATTTGCAATTTTCAACTTGTGTCGCACGTAATTCAAAAAGTATTTGACCTAGATACATGAAACTTTACAGGAATGTTGATCAGCATGTGTAGTTGTGCACCTGGGTATTTTCGTTTGGATTTATTTAGTATTTTTAGAGTTATTGCCCTTGACTAAGTAAAAATTTGCAATTTTCAACTTGTGTCGCACGTAATTCAAAAATTATTTGACCTAGAGTCATGAAACTTTACAGGAATGTTGATCAGCATGTGTAGTTGTGCACCTGGGTATTTTCGTCTGGATTTATTTAGTATTTTTAGAGTTATTGCCCTTGACTTAGAAAATTTTTGCAATTTTCAATTGTGTCGCATGCAACTCAAAAAGGATTTGACATAGAGTCATTAAACCGTACGGGAAGGTTGCTCAGCATATGTAGGTATGCACCTTGGGTTTCGCTTGTGGATTTATCCAGTATTTGTAGAGTTATTTCACTTGACTTAGTAAAAACCGTTTCATTATGTAGTGTTATTTGTTCCTTGAGTGCTTGAGTTAGAATCAACCAACTTTACAGGAATAATGATCAACATCACTAAATTACAGGAATAATGATCAACATCACTGTGAAGCTATGCACCTGGGACTTTGTATGTGGATTTTTTCTGTTTTGTTAGAGTTATTGCCCTTGACTTACAGTAGTATAAATTTGCAATTTTCAGCTTGTTCATGCATAGCTCAAAAAGTATTTGACTTGTAGGCCTGAAAGTTTACAAGAATGTTGGTCAGCATATGTACTTATGCGCCTTGTGGTTTGCTTGTGGATTTATTCAGTATTTGTAAAGTTCTTGCCCTCTACTTAGTAAAAGATTTTTAGTTTTCAACTTGTGGCACATGTAGTCCAAAAAATATTTGACCTTGAGTCATAAGATTGACAGAACAGTGGCGTGTGGGGGCAACCGTGTCCTATGGACACATTTCTAGTTTTGGCTTATTTTACAGCCGATATTTGGTCATATTCCCTATTGAAAATAGTATATTATTTTCCCAATCCACAAAAAAATATTAAATAACAAATTCTAAAATCTTTGAAAATAAGGGCCTCTTCACTGTTATGGTGCTTAAATGTTTGAAGATGCCATCCTAGACATTAATAATGATTAATTCATTTAATCTTTGAAAAATTTATCTTTTTCCCAATTTTTAACAAAACAACGCTGAAGTTGCCAATTCCATGGGTATGGGTCATGTTCCAAAATCCTAGAAAAAAAAAACCTGGCCAAAAGTATGCTAGAGTTTTCAATAAAAACTCTGAAGTGCATTTCATATAGCAAATTGAATAAATCAATTTCTACCATTTTAATTTATATTATTCTTTTGATTACTTGATAAAGAGTACTTTTGATATCCATGCTTCCTCAGAAAAGTTACAAAATATTAAATGCATAGAACTTATCTGAAAGTCAAAATACAAACGTGTCCATACTGTGCTGATGCCCCCCCCCCCACACCCACTTATCCCTCATTACACTGTTTTGTCTGCTGACATACAGCAGGACAGTATGACAACGGAATTTCTACATGACTCCTCTTAGCCATGAGTGAAAGAGATACACACAAAAAAAGTTGAAAACTGCAAATGTTTTTATTTTTTTATTTGATTTTTACTTCTCAAAACATTTTTTTAACAACTAAGCAAAAAGCATCCAACTGATCCTATTTGAAATAGAATAGTTCAGATTTTATATAATTTATAGGCAAGTGCAAATCTATTTTCCACTAAGGTGAAGCATTTAAACATTAAGTTCATGATTATCCGAATACTGTGTTATAGTCAAGCACTAATCCAATTAATTAAAAGTTAAAATTGCAAACTCATTGATTTTTTTCTTAAATTCAAAGTACTGTTTGTCATTTTACCATGAAGATCGACAGATCCAGCAAACATGACATTGTTGACAACACTTAAAATTCCAAAAAGTACTAAAAATTTCAGAATTGACAAAATATTTCCATTCATGGGCGCTGACATTTTTGAACTTGCATCATGGGATTTGCTTACATTCCAAAATTGCATGACAGTTGTCACGTGGATTACCCATTTTCTGACCAATCGGCTGCAACTTGGAAATTGGCAACCGCTCTTCCGTCCATTTATTTTACCATACGTTACACCAATCTTTACATTAAAGCTATGCAACAATCAACAATATTTGTACATATTTTGATGTAATAATCTTAGTAAAATTAACATTAAAGTTACCGAGGCCTGAACTTGACGAAAGCTCAAGCACTTATTTTGCAAACTGCTAGAAAAACAAACAGTTAAAAATAGACCAGAAGTTAATTTATGCGACCCACAAAAACAGCTCTTATTACGGATGATTGACATATTGTCATTCCTGAAAACAACAGGTCAAACTGTGAAATTATGCTTTTCTGGCGTTTAAAATGATGGTGTAAAGCTCTTTTCGTCAATATATTAAACAATTCATTAGTCAAGTTGCGTAATACTTCCACCTAATGCCGTATTTCGCCAGATTTAGGAAATCAACAGCTGATCTAAGCAACCTTCACCTTCAGCAGCTACCGGTTAGCCAATTAGAATCGGAAGGCGTTTGCCGCTAGACCAATGAACGTTGCCAATTTAGATCACATGGTTTTGTTGATATCGTCAAGAAACCCCGCCTACAAATAGATCATCAAAACAAACCGGCTTAATTACCGGCATATGTTTGTGAAGGAAAAGTTAAATTATAATGCTAACTTTTGAGATATTTTTTAATTTCAATGTGTCAATCAGTGTTTAAAGTAATATTTTGCGAAACTTCATAAGCATCGACTCAGTATGTTTGGAACAAGAAGGCTCGCAAAGCGGTCGATTGTGGGCACCCAGGTCGCTGCGAAATTGCAAGATGGCCGATATTATCCCGGTGTTATTGAAGGAATAATGCACGAAGAAACTATGTTTACAGACGCTATATACACTGTTAAGTTGGAAGACAATGCACAAAAGAATGTGAGTGTAAACAATATAATCGGTCATGGATTTCAACCAAACAGCTCTGCAGTGCTTAAATGTGATCAAAAAGTATTTCTGACTTTGAACGGAAGAGAGGTCACCGGTCTTGTTGTAGACCACAATCTTGATGACGATGAAGTGTTGATCAAAGCTCAACTAAGTAGCGGAGAATATGTTGATGTCACTAAGAGGATAGAGGAAGTTAGACTTATGAAAAGTAGAAAGTCAGCCCGATTGGCAGAGGTCGATACAGACTATTCAAAGCTAGCTGATCTCCAGTTGTCCGAGGCCAGAAAAAGGCCGGTATCATCTGGAATTGATGTGCCGAACAAACAAATGTAAGATTGTATAACTTTTAGTAATTAACTGTTACCTGTTATCTCATATACAAGCATCCAGAACTGATAGCACCGCTGCCTTGCCTTTTTTGAGTTGCAAAACACAGGCGACTGTGATATATTTCTTTTCAACCTATAACTTTTATATATACATGTATACCCAATTCAATATAAGGATCTTCCTTTTTTTTATTTTGAATGTTTCTATAGAACTTCTATGCAGTAACTAACAGAATATACATGTACAATTAAGTACTTTTATATTCTTTATATCTAAATTGCCTTTTTGAATGAGCATATGTATGCATGCTCAAAAAATCATTTAATTAATTGTGAATTGGCAATTGCTGACACTAAAAGTTACTAAAACTAATTTACCATTTCCCTAGTTCACATTATAATTTGAGTATTATCTATTGCTAGATATGTTGCTTTAAAAGATTTGGATTATCTTGTTAAAACTTTATAAGATAGTAATAAATATAGAGAAGAATGGATAATTTTTTCCAAGCATTAATTGATTCAATAAGGTTACATTTATAATTTATATTTATCCAATCAGAACTGTCAAACATATATGATATCAACAATGATCAAGATATTGTAAAGAATAGAAATAACAATGAATTTTATCATTTCAATGATATAATGATATTTGTATATATGATAATGTTATATAACTTTATAGTGTTCAATTTTGATTATAAATTAAAATGTGTACAGGTCTTAAAACATTTTATGTATGCCCTGAAAAAGGGTTGATTATCTTTTATAGAGTAATAATCTTAAAACTTTAGTGTTTAGCTTGAAACACAATGAAGTACTACCAATAGATTGAAGTACTGTGTGTGAAGATAAAATTTATCACCTATGTACCACGTTGACCTCTTGTTTGACCTTTAAGATTAGAAGTGGCCAGTCAGGCTTGTCCAGTAAACCAGCAATACACAAATATGTCCTGGTCAGTGTTGGTCAAGTGATGTAAGAGAAGGAGAAAGGATAGCTCCTGAGGGCATTTTGACCAATTAACTGTATCTGTCTTATCTATCTACCATTTGTTTACTATTAAGTGATAGAACAATTCAATTAACAAATGCTATGTAATTAATATTAATTAATATTTTAGATGTTGTTACATTTTGTTAATAAAAACCAAATATTTTGATTGATTTGGTAAAGATATGAAAATTCAAAAATTAATAAAGCCTGGTTAACAAAATAGCAATAACTGAATGTTAAAATATTATTTTTTTGGGGGGCGGGGGGGGGGATGTTGCTTTTTCAAAGAGAATTTCCAGTGGACTTATATAGAATATAACAACAAATGTATATTGTTAACAGACAAAATAAAAAAAGTGAATTATATTATAATATCATTATAGCTATATACATGTATATACATGTAAAGAAAACATCATATTTGTCTAAAGTTTTGCAAACACCTAACTTACTACATACATCAAGTTATTTGTGAATTCATTTTCATGTTTATACAATTCTAAAGTATTTAATTCAATATCGATATATAATTCTTATATTTCTGCACAGGTGAATAACACTTCTTTCGATTATATAACTGGTCAATGGTGAAATATTGGGCACTGACCATTGGTATTTAATCTGGCCATTCACCAGTAAATAGAAGTGTAGATCATTTCAGAACATTAAACTTTTAGCATGAAGATATACACTTTGTATTGACAACAGGTTTAGTGTTTGTTTACCTAGAAATAATGTCTTATTAAATTGGTGTACACTGAGGAATTTCTAAAGTATTGCACAACATTTGGACAGAAAGTGTGCATTATAAATGGTAAAAACCGATAAATAAATCAAATAGGGATTCTATTAAATCAACCAGGTTTTTTTTTTATGGGTTTTCTTATTTCTGTTCATAAATTATGAAATGCACATTGAAAGGTTACTTATAATAAAGACACCCTCATAATGTAAACATTTCAAATTTGAAATGGTAATTTAAATTAAAACCAATTATAGAATGTTATATCATAACAGGATGTACAGTCAATAACAATGGAACTGAAATTAGCTAAAACTGACCGGGTCTAAATGCTGTTTATCTTAATTTTAAATGACCCCAAACTGACTATTGAGTCTCTCATACCATTTTATCTTTAAAATACCAGAGTTTATCAGTAAATCCTAAGTAACATATTACATAACCATTAAATCTAAGTGCGTAAATTTTATTTTCTGAGTGCAAGTTGCTTTAAGTATAAATATATATTCACATGATCAATATTATGCTGATGTCATAAAGATCCGTCAACCTGTATATATAGTGACGGGAATTCTCTTTATTTAATTTTAAACTATGTACAGTGCTATAAATAGCTTGACGTTTATACCTGTACAGGTAAAATGCGAAAGTAGGTCACTTTACGACCTATATTTCTCGAGCATGATCGCAATCTGTCATTCAAACATTTTTATCATGAATAGGCAATTAGGCGGCCTATTATTTGCGTCCACATTCTATTTGTGTAAGAAATTAAATCTTTTGGTGTTAAATAAAATATTGAATATGAATTTGAATTGTTAAATTTGTATAATATATTGCATCATATATCAAAACTTGGTTTAATAAAAATTAAAGTGTAGGTGCTATACTTTTATGTAACATTGTAGTACAATATATGAATTTTAGAAGAAAAAAAAAATGACATAAATTATGTTTTGAATATTTGCATAGAAAATTGGCTGTGTAAATAATAATAAATAAATTATTATTTATAATCATACATATAAAATTCATATCTTTAAAAGTTTAACTCAATATATACAAATTAAACATTACCAATACAGGACAGGCAATTTAATGTAATGAGATTTTATAAGTAGCTTTTAATGATTCTTATATATCCTAAGTGATATAATGAAACAAAAATGTAACACTTTTAGACTTTGGATTAGCAAAAAACAATTAATTTTCTATTTACCACAAATGTCATTTAGGCATATGACATATTAAGTATTATTATTATTATTATTATTATACTAAAAGTGTCTGAGTGACCTAGTTTTCTGGTAATGATATCATGTGATGTGTTTAAATTTAGAATATTGTTTTTTATATACATTTTTTTTATTTAGGTATTTTTTATCTTCTTATCAAAGAAGGCCAGATTTACTATTTATATGAATTTAGGTAATTGGCCAATGAGTTAAATTCTCAAATCTATAATTAAAGCAGCATGCCTCCAGAATCATGCTAATTCTCATAAAAATTTTGAAAATGTATTTAAAAGTAAAATACTGTGAAGTGAACAAATTAAGTAATTGACACATTGCAAATGGCTGACTTACAATCCACGTAAATTACCAAAAAGAGGTCAAAATATACATAAGTACCTCTTACTGGGTTAGTAATGCAGCAGAATCATAGTGATTGATACTGCAAAATCAGTCATTAATTGCACATACCATTGAATATTGAATCTTTTTACTTTTCTTAAGATATTACATGTATTAGTACATTTTTCTAAAGATTGAATTTCTTGAAATATTTTGGCTATCTGGAGATGTGCTAAATTTAAAGGTTTAACAGGACACCAAAAAAAAAGCTTTTTAGAAATAAAATTTAAAGCATTTCTGGGGCATAATGGGCCTTTAATGTTTTAAATTCATTGCACTATAAAGAGGGGTTTTTTTTTTACTCATTGCACTTAAAAAAGAGATGTTTAAACATGTTCTGAGTGAATCACCTGATATGTATCTTTCAGACGTCATAGGCATTCAGACACGAGAGACATACATGTACGCGACGATCAAGACAACAACAACATGACTGTTGACGAGGACGATAGCGATGTTGGAGATGATGGACGAGAATATTGCCGCCATGGTTCTGACGAGTCTAAGCTGTAGCCCGCAATCACCACAATACCAAAACCAGGACTTCAAAGGTATTTATATTTTTTAATTCCCAAGTATAATAAGTCTGATAGTTGAATTCTCCTTAAAGTGGTACTATATTTTTAACAAGCTGGCTTAATCAAAATCAGAGCTATCTGTACTGAAGCAATGAAAATCAATGACAGTGCCGATACATTTAGTTTTTGTGGTTTTGTGTGAAACAATAAATTAAATTGAAAGTAATTAATTGACTATTATTGATCTGCATTACTTTGATGTGATTTTCATCATAATACAAAAAAATACAAATAGAGAAATAAATGAAAGCTGATCTTTATAATTGATCTATTAAAACCAAACAGATTGCATTGTTAATGTTTTAACCTGAAAACAATAGCAAATATTAACTGCAGATTTAAGCATTTTTAATGGGCTCGCTTAAGAACACTGTAGAATGGATTATAAGAACTGAACCCTCGCCTGATTGATTTTCAGGGATTTAACTATATAATTAGATCAATGAATATTTATATATTTGTGCAGATTTTACCAAAAATGGCCTACTATCCTCAAGTGCTTCCAGTAGTGGTTTCTATAGCAACCAATCAGAGAGGAGTGACCCTTCACCTCCATCACATAGCCACCTGAGCGAGAGTGCCCCTGTTGATTCCGGGCTGGTATTCAGCTCATTTCATCATGATGAGGGTATTGAACTTAGAGAGGGGAGATCAGAGGGGGATATTCAAAAGGTATGGTAGTGGTTTTTATTATGACATATATGTAACTATTATGCAATTGATTTAAAACCTTATTGTCACAAATACTAGCAGAAATTGTCCAAGAGTAAAATTATGCCAATAGTTTGTGATTCTGTTCAAGAGGAAATTAATGTTAAAGTTAATACAGATTCTTCACTCAGAATAAAGACCATTTCAATCTCAAGAAAACTTTTCTAAGTTACAAATTTTGTCCAAGATAAAATGTATAAGTATGAAATTTTGCACATAAGAAAAGACAAAAAACATTTTCCTTGTGAGAAGGATGACACATGCAGGATTTGCATTTCCGTCCAAAGTCAACCAAGAAAATGACACAGTATTTGTATTTTCTTCAAAACTCTGCCAAGAAAATGACACGGAATTTGACTTTCTTTCTAAAGTCAGCCCAGAATTTGAATTTCTGTCTAAAGTCTGCCAAGAAAATGACATTGAATTTGAATTTCTGTCTAAAATCTGCCCAGAAAATGACACGGAATTTGAATTTTTGTCTAGAGTCTGCTCAGAATTTGAATTTCCGTCTGATGTATTCTGCTCAGAAAATGACATGGAATTTGAATTTTTGTCTGAAATCCACCCAAAAATTGACATGAAATTTAAATTTCAGTCAAAATTCCACCAAGAAAAATGACATGGAATATGAATGTCCATCAAAAGTCTGCCCAGAAAATAATTCAGAATTTGCAGAAATTTGAATTTCCAATATTTGCCCAGAAACTGACATGAAATTTGAATTTCCCTCCAATATCTGCCCAGAAATCACTTATTCCATGCCAGTTCTGTCCATGTTTCTGCCCAGTTTCTGTCCCAAAATTTTGTACAGGTGTAATTACCTATATATTCTGATATATGATTTAATTTATTATAGACCGTTACAAAGAGGACAATGTACCAATGTACTTGGCCAGGCTGTAATAAAGTAAGCTCAACAACATCAGCCATCGAGAAACACATAAGAGATCTCCATCTTGGGTAAGTGCAAAGAGAGACAACTCTGTCACAAATTTTTGTAGACATATAAAGTTATCTCTTAGTAATTATTATGTTATACTTTAAGACAGCCAGCGTTTATATGGCAAAAACAATGTCTGATGAATTATTTTTCTGTTGTTATACTTAATTAGCTTTTTATACCCAGTATAATTTTGTTAGAATTATTGATACATCCTAATTTTAGGTACAATGCTGTTTGAATGATTGCTAATGAATTTTTCTCCTATGAATAACATAAGAACGATATTTTGTGACAATAGCAAATAGTACTGTATATCATATACTAGTAGATATCAAACATTCCATCATATATAATCTATTAATCTAGTTATGGAACAGTATTGAAACATAAATGAAGCAATTTCTTACTTCTATACCTATAGAACTATAAAGGCAGATAATTAAAAATGTACTTTGAAAATTACTATTGAATGATGCTTTGAAGCCTAAGGTTACTAAGGGTGTGACTGAGAGAAGTGTTTCAACATGAACAGACTGTCTGTAATTTTAACCACTTTACTTTTGTTCTAAGTGCTCTTTAGTAAACTCTAGATACTTTTCCATATTTTTATTGACATGTACATGTGTTTCTTGCTCATGGAATTTTGTTAAAAGCGCACATCAGGAATTTTTTCATAAATCTGTCATATTTTCAGACCTGATGTTGATAGTGACACAGACTCCTGTGGGGAGGAAGAATTTTACTATACAGAGATAGAAGTGAATGTTGAAAATGTCACTCAGGGATTTTCAGACATGTCAAACATCTCTCCGTCAACTGCTAAAGCCGAGCCAACCAATTCTATAATACCAGACCATGACTACCAGAAAAAGGTAATATACCTTTAATATAAAGGTTCAAACCTTCCAGGGGCAAATGGTTGTTTCCTTAGCAAGAAATTTTACATTCATAGCTTAGTACTGGTTGGTTCCAGGAATAGATGTGAGGGTGTTTCAATAAGCTTCTTATAAGCTTCCAACATGTACTTAAATAAATTTTGTGTAAACTTTTAAGGCCAACACGTTTGGTCCCAGCACAATAGCAATACTCACCTGATGCTTGTTGAGTATAATGAAGATAATAGTAGGAATAATAATTATGTTGATTAAGTGTAGTGATCATGTCCTTATGTTCTTTTACAAATATTTCAGGAATTTCGCACAGTGTGCCTTCTGCATGTACATTTCGTGGTGATCATTTATTTAACATTATGTTATCTAACAAATATTTCAGGAATTTCGCCATGGTTTTGCCTCCAGTGTGCCTTCTACAAGTACGTTCCATGGTCAACCAAGGGCAGTGCCAATACCAATCAAAGTCAACGAAATTCAGAGATCTCTTTCTTGGCAAAATACTCATTCATATGCAACAAGCGTAAGTTTATTTGTTTTTGTTTCTGCAGTTAAAGAATTTGAACATTTTCTTTAAAATAATTTTTTTTATAATAATGATTTAATGCGAATTCGAAACAATGCAATAATTACCATATCATTGTTAAATGATTGTATATATTTACATGGGATTACTGTTTTGAATTTATGTAGCCTTCGCCACCAATCAGGATTTCGAACAAGCCGTCACCGCAGGAACGATTGCAACAACATCAGGCACAATCTCCGAAAATCCACATGATCTCCACGTCCAAAACCCTCAGCATTCACAAGAAACCAAGAAGTGAAGTACGCAAGTGCCGAAAAGTTTACGGCATGGAAAATCGCGATATGTGGTGTACACAGTGTAAATGGAAAAAAGCGTGTACACGATTTCTGGAGTAAATTTATGTAAAAACACTATGTAAGAGCCGGTGTATATGGTATCTCAAGTTAATTTTGCGTGAACAATGTAAATGTATGCAAGATTTGAGAGTAAATTTGAGCAAGAATGAAAACATACATAAGCATGCTTTCAGAAGGAAATTATGTAAAATTGTGTACACAGTCGCTTGAGTAAATTTAAAACGGTTAGGTGCTTTGACCTTGATTTTGTAAGGAAATTGTGGGCATTGTAAGTGACTATGTACAAAATTTTTAGCAAAATACAGTTAGACCATTTGCATGATTTTTCAAGTACATTGTTGCCACTTTAATAATAAAGGGGTGACAATTGCACACAATGTCTCAAATACCAGTAAATTTATCAAAACATGAAATTATTTTAAATAATTTTTCATCAAGTATTATTCTCTATTTTTTCCCACTAAATTGTAAATTAATGAATATAAAGCTATTGAAAGATGATGAAGAATTGTAATTGTTAGGAAGATTTGTAACATAACAAGTAAATACAGTCAAACCTGTGTTAAGAAACCATCTCTGAATAAAGTTCACCCTGTAAAAAAAACCAAGGCCAATTTTTCGACAATCATTCATTCATTTATTTATAAGAACATAGCAACCTCTGTATAAAGACCACTTGTTTATAAAGGCCATGTATGGTCTCTCCTTTGGATGGCCTTTATTCACAGCTTTGACTGTAAGAATTTCCTGATCAGGATATGTGTAAAGGACTTTAGTGTGTTTAATAACAGTGTGCTAGAAATTATATAGGGTATTGCATATTAAATTAGACGTTATCCGGGGTTTTCCCAGCTAATCTGTAGGTACAAACTAACTTCCCATCACAATAGATTTGTCAATCTGTTTCGCCTATTTTCGAAGCTGTAACTGTAAAAGTTTGTTTGTACCTACGTTATTAGCTAGGAAAAACCCAAAATATTCTTAATTCCGGAGTTAGTCTATTGTAAAATGAAATCTGAATTGATGTAATAGTGTACATTGATTGATACATGTAGTAATTACTCACCTTTTTTGTTATCACGAATAACCGTTTAATGCTAACATCAACATTGGGTAAAAGGGGTATCAAGTTATTTAATTGGCATGTAAGTATTTCAGTAATTCAGTATAATACATTTGCCATCAAAAACATTTTGAAACACTGCTCAAGGATTATACCATGAAAATCATTATGACATGTAACACAAGTCACTATTGTCACTTATAGGAAGGGGCACATCAATTTTTAGTTTATTCCGTAAGGAAAATATCTTAATTTTTATCATGTTCATTGGCAATGTCTTTATTATTCCCCAGTGTGTTGCCAGATTTGTAATGCTATTGACAATTATTACTTGCGTATGTCATCAGTGTGTGACCAGATATTCTTTCACGTTTGTTAGACTCATTATTGTAAGCTGGGTAATTTTTGCAGTTTGATAGTAATATATCCTATTGAAGTCAATACTGTCTTAATTTGAAGAAATATTTCTATTATAACATGATGAAGAATGGTCCGAATGTGTGAGTTAGAATATTGCCACAATAGAGATGATAAAAACAGATCTGATCCTTGAACCCACAACCTCCCAATTATTTTTAGAACTGTCCTTCAATTCAGGTGATATCTAGATTTAATTTTGAAGTTGGTCAGGCAAAATTTATAACCTGGTCAAAATGCACAAATGGACAGTCTGGCTATCCCGTGGCTCGATACTGGTAGGAAAGGTTTTTTTTTGGTTTCGAGCCTGGTCTGACTATGCAGATGTCTCAGCTGCCTGGTCCGTGACCCTAGATATATACTGGTGGCAAAAGCTGTTTACAGTTTGATTTCAGAAGGGTAATGGTTTAAATTATATACTGTTAAATGCCATCATGGTATTAATTTGTATTGTTTTAAAATTTTAATAGACAAGGGCTAATAATTATATTCTGGTAATTGGAATCATGGTATTGATTTGTGTGCTGCATGTATGTAATAGACAAGGGCAGTAACTCTGCCTGTTAAGGACCATGTATTCATTTTTGACTTATTTTGTACTGTATACACAGTACACAGTTTTTCCAAGGGCATTATGATATTGTTTAATGAATTTTGCTCATTTAAAAAGCGCATTCATTGGGACATAATATAATGAATAAGCGTTCCATAAGAGAAAAATGAAGTATGGAACATATGCAATTGAATTTATGATATAAATGCATTCAACTTTAAAACAGCTTTCATAACAGAAAAACATATAAGCAATTAATTTAAACTTTATTTATTCAATAAATTGTACATAACATGACATTTACAAACATTGCACAACAATGTAATTCAGACTGGATTAGAAAACAAGTAAAGCAATTAATTTATAAGATAAAATAAAAGCATGCAGCTTTAAAACAAATGCATCACAATATTTCACATAATGTATAAATCAGAGAGAAACTAAACCTATTATTTTAGTGATGAAACCAAAAAAGTTGGTGTTTTTTTTGTTGTTGTTGGGGTGGGTGGGGCGGTGTAAATTTGTTTTCTTTTTAACTGTTGCCATAGAAATGTTTCATGCAATATAATCCAAAATCAAGTCACCGGTGTTGTATGTAAATAGCCATGTAAATATGAGAGAGACAAATATTTTATCATAAATCATATTTTTATCAATGTTGTCATATATATTACAATAGATGATTAGTCATTTGTGCATTTTTTATTATTGTTTGTTTTCTCTTGTTTTTTTTTGTTTTATTTCTTTTTAAATCCATAGCCTAAAATTGTATTAAAATATTCTGCGAGTGTTTTATTATATACTATAATAATTGTTGCAAAATTTGTATTTCATGATTGAAGAATTTTTTTTCTCACAGAATGTGTTGTTAATTTATATGCGTCAAAATGCTATCTTGTTTTTGACTATAATGTGCTCTTTTGATGACAAATTGTCTATTAAATTTAATAGGACTTAATTTGTTACTGCACTAATGTGACGAAATATCCTGTATTTATTTCAAACTTTTCTTCCCTGCTAATATTTTAATATTGGAACGCTCCGAAATTACATTCTAAAAATTCACTTCTTGATTATAAGATATTATTATTATCATTATTAGATATTATTTTTATTATTATCATCAGTATAATAGAGTGAAACATATCTTTTACAAAGATCATGTTAAATTGGATTATTTTGACAGATTAACTTGCAAAAAAATTTTTTTTTCACCAAAATTGTTTTTGGACTGTGATTATAAACCATATTGGTTTCATTTTGGATTATGTGTTAACTCAATTATAATCAGAAATGATTGCTGCTGAATTTTGAAATGAAACAATATCTTAAAGCAGCATGCTTCCAGATTGCTGTTAATTTTCATGAAAATTTTTAACATGTATTAAAAAGTAAAATATTGTGAAATACTGCAAAATCAGTTATCAATCGCAGATAAATTGTAAATCATAACTTGAATGTGTTTAATTTTCTTAAAATCTCAGTACATTTTTCTCAAGTTTGGTTTTCATGAAATATTTTGTCTCATCTGGAGGCATGCAGCTTTAAAATGTTACATTACATTGATACAATACTAGAACAGTATTGGACCACTACTTTGTTGGTTTTTATAAATCATATTATGATTCATATTAAATTTTACAACTTAACTTAGAAAAATTGAGATTGTATTCAGTGGTTCAATTTTAAGACTTTCTAAGATTTGGTCCTTAGTACACAATCATGAACATGGCAAGCTGAGTTGGTTACAGAATCTACATACCTTAATAATTAATGTATGGAAATTTAAGAATCACTCAGATTCCAGGTTAGAAATAATCAACTTCAAATCTAGTGCTTCCATTTTAAGATAATATTAGATAATTATTCTTTTTATAATCACTTCAAGAATTGTTTATGGTGAAGTTTGAAGTAACTAGTTAATGGAAGTTTGTAAATGCTATTTAAAGACTCATTTTGCCTCAGAGACGAATTAATATTCATTCATGGAAGCAGACAAAAATGAAGTTAATAACATTTACATAATAGTTTAAGAGCATATTAGATGCTTATCACCTGCAGAAAGATCAGTGCTGAAAGTGAAATTATTGGCTATAAAAGAAGAAAATGTAAACAAAATAGAATTTTGACTTCTATGCAAAATACTTATTCACTATAATTATTGCCAAAAAGCAACATTTTTTGCATAAAAAAAAAAAGAAAAAAAATAGTGTACGCATTTCTGGGGCATATTAATGGGACTTTTAAAGCAGCATTGGTGAAAATAAAACACCTATAAGAAAACTGTCAAATGTTGAATGACTGTAAAACTGCAAATTCCAAAAAGAATCAAATGCACAGATTTACTTGTTGTATAAATTGAACATAATTATGTCATATGAAAATAGATGGATTTTGTTTTTATAAAAGAAATTCTTTAAAAAAAAGATAATCTCAGGGGTATTTTTTGTGATTATGTCTTTCTGTTAGGTTAGGTTGAAACATGAAAATGATATTTGAAACTTAGAAATAATGGTCTTTTTGAAATGTTGTAAATATGTATAGGCTTAAAGATTGAAGTAATGTAGATACAATAATTTAGCATGAATGATTATTTTACTTTATACCATGTGCTGATTGCATGTATATGTATTGTTTTTGTTTTTAATATTATTGTTACTTTAATTACGCATTATATTGTTATTATTTTAATAAAGAAACTGCAAAAGTAATATTCACTTTAAACCTGCGGAAAAGAATTGTTAGTATTTGTATAGAAAAAGGGAAAATAACTGCTGACAATACGGGGTATAGTTTCGCGAAAATGTAATTGGTTCGAAGCGTTACAGATCACTTATAAATGTGACACATTTTCCTAAGCTAAGACAGTTACACATCACCTTAGTGCAATAAATGGTTAACTCCTTTCAAATATAGAAGGACTTGGCTTGTACTGCACAGAGGTGACACACATTAGTAATAAAACAGATTGTTTCAACATTTTGTGACATGAACTTCTATGTCTTATTCAGATGAAATACCAGAATTACTTAAGTGTTTTGAATGTATTTTAATACCTGCTGAAATATTTATTACTTTGAAACATTTATTAAAATGATAGTGTCTAACTTTACAATGAGTGCTAAAAATGGACTTGAACATGTATCATAATTTAGGGACCTTAATCTGTTGAAGATTCGTCAGAATTAAATCGTATACACATAGATTACATGCACAGTGCGTTAACTGTAGTGCATTTACTAGTTACCCCCACTCCAGAGCTTGCTTATCGACTGGCTCATTTTGTCTGGGTTTTACTTAATGTGACAATAGAGAAAGGGATTCCAATAGAAATATCATATTCAGATGTTCGTTTATTAGATACTTTTTTTTCTGACGTTTCATTTTGTGATAACAGGGAACATGTTTTTATTTTTGCCTATGATACAAAAAAGAAAGAACGCCAACACCCTCTTGTACAATTCAGATAGACTGGTGTTTCGATGCTCTTTCTATTAATTGTTTCGATATTTTTATGGTACGCAATTATTACTAAAGTGATAATTCTTTCGGAAACTACCGGATGTATGTCCATGAATTTTTTGAATTAATGATTGACCAACTTTTCGTTCTTGCCTATGCATCTGAAAGTGAAAAAATAGGAAATTACAGTCTAACCTGTGTTAAAGACCACCTCTAAATAAAGAACATCATGTGTATAAAGACCGCTTTTCGACAAACTTTCATTTAATAAAAAAGAAAAAATACCTCCAAATAAAGACCACTTGTAAATAAAGGCCAAGTTCTAGGATGGCCTTTGTTAACAGGTTTGGCTGTACTACAGGTATCCTCTTGAAATTTAGTACATGTCTTCAGGATAGTAATTGTTACTTTAGAGAGTTTTTTAAACATTGTATAAATAACAAATAATAACTTCAAGTGAGGCTAAAAAGAGGTGTTGGAGCACCACACTTAAAGTACCGTATTCTGATATATACCAGACAAGGCGCTTGAATGATTCTGCTTAAATCCCTTTTTCACCCACCAAAATGCACTTGAAGACGTCTAATTCATCTCTTCACACTGATTTATATATGATCATGAATGAAAAATTGTAAGAATTAATCGGGGAAAAAAGTGATATTTGTCTACTTTGTGATCATGATTTCATGCAAGCATCTAGAAGCACTGCAGAGGTTTAAATCCTTCTATTTTTATGTTAAAGTCATGTGACTAGATCAGAATATTTAAATTTCCAAAAATATTTTGAGGGAACGTTTGCAAAAAAATGTATAGCCATGATGTATACATGTGCAGCATATTAAGAATGGGAAACTCATAATTTTATAAGTGTCTTAGTTCATTTTCTAGGTCCAGTAATTTGCACAGATGAACAATATAATTTAAGCATTACATAAAAATGATCTCAAACGTTTCATAACCTGCCACTCACTGAATAAATGTTATTCAATTTTGAACAATTTCTTGCAGACGCATTTCTATTTCATTTACAAAATGTAGGTGACTGTTTTTTTTTGTTTTTGTTTTTTTGGGGGGGGGGGGGTCTTTTCTAAAAATCAGAAAAAAATAAAACAATATATGATACTTGTGCTAATTAAATTAAAGTCAAAACCACTACTTACTTAAAACATGTGTACCTATATAGATAATTTCTATATATTTTCATCTTGTTTAAACTTTGAATGCCAGTAAAAGTTAAGCTGTAAAGTCAAAGGGAGGTAATTTAATTTTTTTTCTAGATATACAGTATTCTTAAGAATATTTGATAAGTCAAAGTTGATGTTTAGAAATTCCGTTGCCCAGGTGGCAAAATGTATATTTCTTTTTTTTAACTATGGTTTGCTTTTTTAGCTCACCTGTCACAAAGTGACAGGGTGAGCTTTTGTGATCGCTTTTCGTCCGGCTTCCGTCTGTCCGTCCGTCCGTCGTCCGTCCGTCGTCCGTCCGTAAACTTTTGCTTTAAATGACATCTCCTCATAAACCACTGAGCCAATTTCATCCAAACTTCACAGGAATGTTCCTTTGGTGGTCACCTTTAAAAATTGTTCAAAGAATTTAATTCCATGCAGAACTCTGGTTGCCATGGCAACCGAAAGAAAAATCTTTAAATATCTTCTTTTAAACAACCCTAAGAGCTAGAGCTTAGATATTTGGCATGAAACATCTTCTAATGAGTGTCTACCAAGTTTGTTCAAATAAAAGCCTTGGGGTCAAAATTGGCCCCGCCCCCGGGGGGTCATTGATTTTCCCTATATGCATATAGTAAAAACTTAAAAGATCTTCTTTTAAAGAACTGTAAGAGCTAGAGCTAAGATTTTTGGCATGGAACATCTTCTAGTGAGTGTCTACCAAGTTTGTTCAAATAAAAGCCCTGGGGTCAAAATTGGCCCCGCCCTGGGGGGTCATTGATTTTCCCTATATGCATATAGTAAACACTTAAAAAATCTTCCTTTAAAGAACTGTAAGAGCTAGAGCTTAGATATTTGGCATGAAACATCTTCTAGTGAATGTCTACCAAGTTTGTTCAAATAAAAGCCCTGGGGTCAAAATTGGCCCCGCCCCAGGGGGTCATTGATTTTCCCCATATGCATAAAGTAAAAACTTAAAAAATCTTCTTTTAAAGAACCCAAAGAGCTAGAGCTTAGATATTTGGCATGAAACATCTTCTAGTGAATGTCTACCAAGTTTGTTCAAATAAAAGCCCTGGGGTCAAAATTGGCCCCGCCCTGGGGGGTAATTGATTTTCCCTATATGCATATAGTTTAAACTTAAAAAATCTTCTTTTAAAGAATTGTAAGAGCTAGAGCTTAGATATTTGGCATAAAACATCTTCTAGTGAATGTCTACCAAGTTTGTTCAAATAAAAGCCCTGGGGTCAAAATTGGCCCCGCCCAGGGGGTCATTGATTTTCCCTATATGCATATAGTAAAAACTTAAAAAATCTTCTTTTAAAGAACTGTAAGAGCTAAAGCTTATATATTTGGCATGAAACATCTTCTAGTGAATGTCTACCAAGTTTGTTCAAATAAAACCCCTGGGGTCCAAATTGGCCCCTCCCCAGGGGTCATTGATTTTCCTTATATGCATATAGTAAAAACTTATAAAATCTTCTTTTAAAGAACCCAAAGAGCTAGAGCTAAGATATTTAGCATGAGACATGTTCTAATGGGTGTCTACCAAGTATGTTCAAATAAAAGCCCTGGGGTCAAAACTGGCCCCGCCCGGGGGTCATTGATTTTCCTTATATACATAGCAAAAACTTAAAAATCTTCTTTGAAAAAACCCAAATAACTAGAGTTTAGATATTAAGCATGAAACATCTTTAAGTAAATATCTACAAAGTTTGTTCAAATAAAAGCCCAGGGGTCAAAACTGGCCCTGCCCGAGGGGTGTCATTGTTTTTTACTCTATGTGTATAGTAAAAACTTAAAAAATCTTCTTTTAAAAAACCCAATGAGCTAGAACTTAGATGTTTTGCATGAAACATCTTCTTATGGGTGTCTACCAAGTCTGTTCAAATAAACAAATAAAAGCCCTTGGGTAAAAATTGGGCCCGGGGGGGGGGGGGGGGGGGGGGGGGGGGGGGGGGGGGGCTATATACAGGTGAGCGACCTCAGGGCCATCATGGCCCTCTTGTTTCTTTTCAAAATTGTTATTTTAAATTTCTTACAGAAAAAAATGTGATACAATTTTCAGATGTGCAATATTGAAGTTTGTTGAACTGCTTAAATGCAGGTTGTTTTCTCTTTTACTTCATTACGATTAGCAAATAGTATGTTCCAGTTACTGGTAAAAATACAGAGTAATTTTTTTTTAATATGAAAGTACTGTGACTAATACTTAATTGTGTAAGTATTGAGGTTTTTTTTGCAGGATTAATGCAAAAAATATTTAAGTATTAACTGTTCTATATTATTTTCCATGTACAAAATATTTCTCACACTGTTAGACGGACATATATTTTTTGTCTTGGCCAGTAAATTTATAAAAGTTAGATATTTGATAAAATATTTCTATTTTTAATTGTTAAATAGCTTTTTTTTATAGATGTTTTTTTCTGTTACTGTTATTTTTTTTCAAACCAGGGCTTTACAAGACTGAAGACTAATTCAGGTAACTTAAAAGTCTTTAGACCAAAGATTATTAACATTAAGAAAGAAATGGCAAACTGATATATAAAATTTACCATACAATGTTTTTTTTTTCAATTCAAGGGAGTTTACTTCTGATACAACTGTGTAAAAATGAATTACTTCCCCTTATTTATAAACTCAACAATTTTAAAATTAAAGCATTTATTATCAGGCAAGTTAACAAATTATGATAATCATTAAAAACTTACTTGAATGCTTTGATCATTGAGAAGAGGTCGCTGACGCTCAATGAGTGTTTTTTTTAGACAGCTCACAATCAAATTTCTAAATGAGGATTTGTTGAATTAGTTTAACTTGTAGTTTTTATGCGGTTTTACTTTTATGTAAATATAGTTATACCGGTATAATTATTTTCTAACCAATATTTCCTGTAATGTGCTTGCAATGTGATGTTATAAATGTTATATAAGCTATGAATGATTTCATGTGTTAGATTTCAGTTGTTTTAAAAATTATATGGGTTATTACGCTAATAAATCAATAAAAACTGTATTCTATTTCTTGTTTTTTCAGTTTGTTTAATGATATTTATTTAATAGCCCATTATGCCCCACCCCTTCACCATATTTTTTTGTTTTGTTTAATTTCACAAAATCTTATTATTGGTGTAGTTCTATATTTAATAAAAACTGCATTTTGTTTATTGTTTTTTCCTCTTCAGTTTGTTAAATTCTATTTATTTAAAGGCCCATTATGCCCCCACCCTGCAACATTTTTATGCCCCCACTTAGTGGGAGCATATAGCGGTGCACTTGTCCGTCCGACCGTCCCGAAATCTTGTGAACGCAACTCCTCTTAAACCGGATGACAGATTTTGCTTAAACTTCCAGGGATGAACAACCTTAATGTGTAGAATCTACATCTGATGGTAGTAAAGGGAGGAATATTTGCTGCGACCAAATTTAACAGAATTATGGCCTTTTGTTGTTGTTTAGTTTTCAACTTGTGGCACATGTAGTCCAAAAAATATTTGACCTAGAGTCATAAGATTGACAGAACAGTGGCATGTGGGGGCATCCGTACATGTCCTATGGACACATTTCTAGTTTTTTTTTAAATTTCTCAAAAGCTTATTTTTTGGTGTACTTTTATAATTAATAAAAACTGTATTCCGTTTCTTGTTTTTTCTTTTCAATTTGTTAAATTCTATTATTTAAAGGCCCATTCATCCCACCCCAATTTTTAAAAAAGAAATTCAAAAGCTTATAAGTTTTTGCGTACATTTATAATTTCCTAAAAGTTGCTCATTGGCCAATCATTTTTTAACCTGCTTCTTCATTTCTTCAGTTGTGTTTTGGAAATAAGTTCACTTATAAAGATTTAGTATTTTGTATAGCAGTCAAAAAACTATACGGAACCAAAAAAGAAACTCGCAAAGTATGTGCCAGTTGTTCAAGGGTACCACTTAGATGTACACACTTATATACATGTAGTAGCTTGTAAAACTCGTTTTGTTTGCAAAATCGGTCAGCTAATCCCCGTATAAAAGCCTGATATGTTTATTCAACGTAAAAATCGAGTTTCAAAAAGATTGAAAAACTGTACTAACATATCTACATTCAAACTTGGAGAAAGTTTCTTTTTTGTTTCAGTATACTAAATTGATTTACATTTTGCTACTTTTATGACAAAATGTATTGCCACATATAGCACCACTTTCTTCAGGTAACCTGCAACCAACATGCTCTAAAACCATTATTCAAATGTTACAAAATTCATGTTTGTCACAATATTTCTTTTGTTTCTAGAGGCTTTATGTGCCTTTAACCTTAATTACCCTGCTGGAACCGAAAGTGATTTAGTCTACATAGCAGTATTAGTTCTGACCAGGCTCTAAACTTAATGTTGCTACCCCAATTTTGTATCTGTATATTGAAATCGATATCTAGCTCAAACAAGAGCTCCAACGCTCGTCTATTAAAATAACCACATCTGACAATAATTCTAAGTTGAAAAGGGCATAACTCAAAAAAAATATAGCTTTCTTATTAAGCCCCTTGTTGAACAACTGCACCTTGTCATGATAAGCAAGTATTCCAAGTTTCGTGTTGAAAACTTTAGAAAATGTTTGATAAATGGGCTACATTGTTTTGCACCCCAACAACAACGACTACTATGCAGGGATCATAATAGCTTGTCAGCTGACTTTTTTCTTTGAAACAGACAGGCTAATAATGAAATGCCAGACTACATTGGACATATATGAGCCGCGTCATGACAAAAACCAACATAATGGGTTTGCGACCAAACCCAAACCCATTATGTTGGTTTCGTCATGACGCGGCTCATAAATATTACCCATTAATTTCTATAAACTGGCTCCATATAATCTGACTCCATTCTACAGTGATGGCAATTTCTTTTGGAAATTGAAATCCCTGTAGGTAAACTAATGATGTGCAGCCTGACGGGGACTCGAACCCAGGACCTAGAATAATGTTCCGCAGCTCTACCTAAATAGTCAGTTCTGAACAATGACATATTCTATGGTAAGATTTAGGGATTTCAGTTACCAAATGCAAATATAAAGCGGTTTACTGCATATATCAACCAAGTATAATTATCAAGCGTTCAACAGCATTTCGGAGACCAACATTTACATTAACAGAATTATCATTTAAATGGACCGAAATGTCTAAATCTGGAAAAATGCTGATTTTTTTCTTTATATTACAAGTTGTTTTTTTTCTTTCGAAAACAATTTTTTTAATTGAACTACATTGTTATAATATATAGGTATAACCTATAATAGGCTATTTTAGTTTTTGAAAAAATAATTGAGAGAATGTAACAAAGGTTCTTAAGAAAACCTTCTTTAGTTTAAAAAAAGGTAAATAATAATAACAATTTTAAATACCAGAAATAATTAGAATAATTACTACAAGTATATATATATACTAAGCTTGTTCTGTCATTGATCTTGTTTACAACTGATTGAAATATTTACACTTGACTGAAAATTATTGTTAAATTTTATCCCCTGCTTATGAATAATTTAGCACAAAAAACACAATTGTTACAAATCTAGGATTTAGGCCAGTGCTAATTATATATTAACTTTTTTTTATCATATAGGTACTTATATACGAAATATTGAGAAAATTTGATATTGATAAAAATAAAATGTGTATTTTTATTTTCCGTATTTTCACTGTAAGAATTTATTTTTCACTGCAGTGAAACATATTTTCTGTATTTTCATTGGTGTCTTGCCGGACTACTTTCTTCTAAATTCAGCAAAAACACAAAATTATAAGGGCATTCTTCCTATTCATACTTTTTTTTCTTCTATTTATCATAATACAGGATTTATTTTCATCTTGTGGAATGAAAATTATCATATTTCACTTGTGGCTAATGCCACTCATGAAATATTTATTTTCATACCACTCAATGAAAATAAATCCAATGAAAATAAATCCTAGATTTATAGTTCTGTAATCAAATAATTCTGCCTCATTAATTTAAAATATTTTGAGATTTTGAAGAAATTTGCTTGAAGTATCGAATAATGTTTGGAGTAAAGTGTACTTAAAATCTTTCTGCCTTATGAAAAAATATTTTGATTTTTGAAGAAATTTGCTTGAAATAATATACTACATTTAGGGCTTCAAGGCTTTGCTAGATAAACACGTAAACACAATTTTTAACACTATTGGCCTTTAACAATTACAGTACACTAAAACAGTAATTTTCGACCAGTAACAAAAGCAAAACATGTTTATTGTAAAGGATTGGGAATAATTGTGTTAAATATTTCCAACATTATTTTCTACAGTTTGTGCGATACAGGCAATATTTGATGATGTGAGTATATTTTATGCATATTTCATTCTTTAAGAAAGTTGTCAGCATTTACTATTAGAGCTATATTGTATTTACCCTGGCATCCAAATATAATGTCACACTTTGGTTTAGTTTTTGCATACAAGATGGTATCTCCAATACTACTGCTTGAAACTTCGCACACTAATATTTGAGAGCATAATTTTTTTAGGATTCGTCACTGTTTTTAAGACCAAAAAAATGTTTCAAAAAGGGGCTGCATAATTCTGTGAAATTCCATGTAAGGGTTATGGGTCTTGGTCAGTGACCTCCTATTATACTCTCAAATAAGGGTGTGAAGTTTTAAACCCCCTTAAGTACTTTTTTGAAATACCAATTTAACCAAAATGTGAAGCTGACACCTGGGTGAGTACTATAGCTCTTAACATCCTTCAGATAGTCAAGCTAAAACTGACGAGAGTGGTGGCTTAATGGTTGTTTGCCTCTCCACCCAGGGATCATGGGTTCAAACCCTAATTTGGTCATACCCATGTTTTTTATATTAAACCAGTACTGGTTGGTTCCAGGAAGCGGACTTGAAAGTGATTTAATACACGTTGCAGGAACTAAAGCTAAAACTGTATGCAAGTTAAATTTCATGTTTCACACAAGTTCCTCTTGCCACAGCATGTTGGGTATGTATCAATTATAAAATTATGTCTAAGAATAAATGGTGCCGATTAAGTTGCAATATGTACAACACTCTGAGTCTGTAATACAATTTTCAAAGTCATTTGACATAGATAATAATGTTTAACAAAAACAAACAAATTTTTGAGTTACTGTATTTCAGTGAGTGGGGAATTAACTGCATTTTAGTAAGTTTGGATATTTACTGTATTTGTGTAAGTGAAGATTTACTGTATTTCAGTAGGTTGGAGTTTTACTGTATTTAATTATTTGTTATCAAAATTAGCATTTTTTAGCCAATAAAACCTGTTATAATTATATTATAAAAATTAAACATTTTTTTTGCTGTCGAATAGAGATCTGAGAGATCAATAAATAACATTGAAAGAAAACAAAAAGAAAGAAAAAAAGAAGTTGACCCTTCAAGGGTTTGAACCCAGGACCCTCAGTTTCAGTACAGTTGGTCAACAGAAGTTCTAGCCTATTTGAATTCTGTTCAAAGCGGAAGTACTGCAGTAGGAAAACTATACTTTAATGAAAGAATAAATCAATAAAAGCTTGTACTTTTTTAATCACTTTATTTAAAACAAAAAACAATAGGCACCAAATAAAATTGAACCATATTTTGTCCTTAAAATACTTACTTCAAGTAATAACACTCTTAAAGCAGTTATTAAAAATTTGAAACAATATCTAGAAACATCAACAACAAGAGTCAATGTCTAGTGGGGACCACATCGAAAACATATAATACATTGCCAAATAAAATATTGCAATATCCAATATATACGGAATATACTGCACAACCCTATAAATGGGTGAATATCATAATAAAATTCAAACATTTGACCTTAAAAGTCAAGTTCATTAAAGAGTAAAGGTCAAGTTCAGTCCAGTATATTTGAGGGTAAACGTGGCAAATTTTCGTAAAAATTTTCATTTTTACGTGGTAAAAAAAAGTGGCAAACGTTTAAGTTTCTGGATGGTAACAGCAATTGGTTAGAGAATGACAACCTGACTCAGTAGCAATAGCTCAATATTTTTATTTGTAAAAGTCTAAGCTAAAAATGATAATAAACAAAACTTGTATCAGTAACAATATTTCTAACATCAGAAATCAAAACCATAAATATTTTTTAACTGAATTAGATAAAATAATAAACATTGTAATCTAATTTTTTGTGATACAGAGTTATGTGTCTCTGTATGAGTATTAAATTATCATACGTCACTTTTGACTATCATTATACATTTGTAACAGGGTTGTTAAATGAAAATCCTCATTTACAACTTGTACAGTGGAACTTCTGTAAGTCTAACATGAAGGAACTTGGGCACATTGGGACTTCAACACATAAAATTTCGAGTCATATACAGGTTTTTATGAAAAATATATAGGGGGAAAATCGGGACATTGATTTTACATCAGTATATTGAGAAAATTCATTGATTTATTCTATATAGACCACTAAAAAACTTTGACACATCAAAAAAATTCAACACATGAAATTTTGACTCATATATAGGTTATTATAAAGAATATAAAGGGGGAAAATCAGAACTTTCATTTTACTTCGGCACATCGAGAAATTTTATCAATTTATTTCTGTATGGACCACACAAAAAATTTGACACCGTAAAATTCGACACATAAAAATTTGGCTCATATATAGGTACGCATAAAGAATATGTAGGGGAAAAAATTGGGACTTTCATTTTAACTTCAGCACATTGAGAAATTTTATCAATTTATTTCTGTATGGACCACAAAAAAACTTCGACACATCTAAAAGTTTGACATAAAAATCTGGCTCATATATAGGTTTTTATAAAGAATGTCAAGAATGTGAAGTTCGACTCATAGACATTCTATTGTATTTAACTCAAGAAATCTGTGCTTGGCCACATTTGCAGAAGTGTACAACACAATCCACTCTTTTACTATATAGGTCAAATATAAGTCCCAGATCAAGAAATTCTTACAATGATTCTTTTCTTATAATTATGTACTTTATATCACTGAAACAACAGTTTCAATCTATTGTAACGCAATTCTAGGCCATCAGAACAAATACACATAGTGACAATACAGTATCAAAAAGATGTAAATCTAGTTGTGTCACAAGTTACAATATATACTTGTACAACACAATAGCATATTCCACAATCTTGAACACTGTACAACAAGGTAGAGAATAATACATAGTACATAGCCATTAATGTACAACACATAGTTTCAAAATCAGGAAATAAAGCAATATCAATACATGGAAAAAAAAATTTAGTTAACATTTACATATTTTTCTGGTAAAAATCTTTTGTTAATTTCTATTAATATGAAACACTATACAATAAACATTTATGCATGAACTTTAGATTACAGTTAAGTATTTTTCTGGAGAAAAAAAATCTTTTATCATTTTTAATCATGGTTATATACAATGTTTAACTTTTTTAAAGTAAGCAATGCTCGGTTCTCATTAACAATGAGAACAACAATATGTTAACATTCCACAGTCACTGTGAGTTTCATAATGATGTTACATTAGTTATATCAGAGTTTACACATATACAATACTTTTTAACTTCCAATTATATCATGTAATATCATTTTTAAGGGACTCCACTGAGGTTTTTTGACATGATGGGACTGGAAATAATTTATCGAGATTAATGATCCATTCAATATAGGCATAGACCAATAGCTTGTGTGCAAAATTTCAGATCATTCGCTCACTTAAGGTTTATCCAAAATAATAATTTTATGAAAAATGACAATAAAGCGTTGCTACACTTTTCAGTCAAATCGAGCTAAGAATAGCACACAAATATGATTTTCAATTTATTTACGAGTATATTTCTCAATAACCTTTTGCATCTTTTCTGTTTTAAGTATCCCAACTTGGTCCCTTGGCTGGTTATCTTGGATAACCAGTAATTATCAGTCTCTCCACTCAATGAACCACTCCTTATAATGATAAATCCCAAATGATTTCTGAATTGGCAATGACAGACCAATATATACTGTATAGGTGTAAGTGGTTAAGTTAGCAAATGAATGCAGAAATATTGACTAATTTACCTAATCGGCAAAAATCGCTAACATATCCTATAGCGTAAATATAAAAAACCTGTCATTGAATTCTACCCTTCCACGATTCGCTTATATTTCCTCATGATAAATGTCTTTAGTTTTAAATTCGCTAACTTTTCAACATGAGGAAATATACACTCATACAGTAGAAGAATATTAATTGACAGGTAAAAAATATATTATTAGTGTTACAGTTTGCTTCCACTTAAGGTCATATACATAGCAATATTGTAATACCATGCAAGTAAAAGCTCTTATCATTACAACATGACTTTATCCTTCTTCACACATGCATTTCAGTTATGAGGTGGTGGTATTGGTAGTTTTTCACACTGGACCATGGCAGTAAGCCACACTGAATTGACATACACATCACTTACAAATTTACGATCAAATAACTGTAGATATAGCACTAGCAAAAATGATATAGAAATACAAAATATACTTTGTTAAATTGCTCAGTTTTGCAAGTTTACACATAGACCAGACTTTGTTTAAGTGCTCATTTTCGCAAGCTAACACATACTAGACTTTGTTAAAGTGCTCATTTTCGCAAGCTTGCACACAGACTAAGCTTTGTTAAAGTGCCCAGTTTCACAAGCTTATACATAGACTAGGCTTTGTTAAAGTGCCCAGTTTGGCAAGCTTACACATAGACAAGGCTTTGTTGAAGTCTTCATTTTTGCAAGCTTACACATAGATTAAGCTTTGATAAAGAGCTTAGTTTCTTAATCTTACAAATAGATTAAGCTTTGTTAAATGCCCAGTTTCACAAGCTTACACATAGACTAGGCTTTGTTAAATGCCCACTTTCAGCAATCTAATACACATAGACAAAGCTTTCTTTACGTGCTCATTTTTGCAAGCTTTCACATAGATTAAGCTTTGATAAAGAGCTTAGTTTCTTAATCTTACAAATAGATTAAGCTTTGTTAAATGCCCAGTTTCACAGGCCTACACATAGACAAGGCTTTGTTAAATGCCCAGTTTCACAAGCTTACACATAGACTAGGCTTTGTTTACGTGCTCAAACTTACAAGCTATCAAACTGTAATGAACGATTAACAATCTGGAATCATAATATTCATTTCAACAGTGTCAGGAAGACAGCATGAATTATGGCCACAAAGAAATATTCAATTTTCACAAAAAATCTTCTACATTTCTTAACAAACAAACTCGCACAATAAACACAAGATTTCATCTGAAAACATAATCAGTTTTACACTTTTGGTAATTTGGATAAAATGCTTAAATGCGTTAAAAGTCCCCAATGATCGCTACAGAATCTTTGACAAGATTTTAATCTTTCTATTCCAATCAATTCAAAATAAACCGGTTGGATAACTTCTGGTTTAGAGTTGCGAAGGTATAAACGATCGAAGCGACATTTGGGCTTGAACTGATGACTCCATTCTAAGTTGTCATTACGCTGCATGTCCCAAGTGAATTTTGCCTCAGGACGTTTGCCAGTTTTTTCCCAGATGTCAGTAATACCATCAGGAAGGCCCCCTATTTCAGCAAGCTGGAATATCATAAACATGTGTGTTAATAAAGAAACGTGAATTTAATGTGACATAATGCCCATCTAAGTAGGGCTGTTATTGCATATCGCAATATCAACATATGATTAATATTCATCATCCGATACGATATTGATACAAATTTTCATACATCAATACAAGCTAAAATTTATTTATTTCTGTTAGTGAATATACCTCTCTATTTTGCCTAATAAAAGAAGACACTTTTAACCAGTTTTCTTGGAACTTTAAGCTCCGTTTTCAAATGTCAGTGGCAAAAATAACAAAAAAACAATTTTTCTGTTAGTTTGTAGTATTTGTAATGTCTGATACAAGCATGCATAACACCATGATCCCAATTTATAACACAAATGTTTTTCAGTGTATCTACTGTCAAAGTCGACATATCGCTATATCATCAATATTTGTCTCTCAATACATCAATACAAAATATTACATCAATGACAGCACTACATCAAAATGTAAATGGTGCGTGAACAAGTAAACATTAAAAAAAAAACTTTACATTTTGCAATATATGTGTCAGATTTTATATTTGATAATCAATTATCCATGTGACCCATGGACAGTTCTGTAAATATCATTCAGAATGTATGATTAATTTCTATAAAGAGTGGGGCAGTCTTTTTATAAGGAGCTTTTATATCATGAACACTTTGTTATCGATTATTCCTCAATCACCATTCAATATATGAGTTAATCTCTTGAAATAAATTACTAATGTAACTCAACTTGACAGCAAAAAATTGAGCATGTCACTTAAATCAAGTTAATAACCTTAAGCTGTTTATGACACGTGTACAAATATTAAACATGTTATGCCAACATTAGACCGAGAAAGATAGCCAAACAATTCCTCGATACATTAATCAAGTTCGCAACTCGTTATAACATGTAAAATCTTCATCTAAATAAAGACATGTTACATAAATTTTGTATAAATCATGTGTATAATTCAAAAGAAGATTAATATAATGTTTCCTGGTTCACATAAATTTTGTGTACAACTGAAGAGAAAGATTAAGATAATGTTCACCGGTTTTCACATTAATTTTGTTTACATCATGTGTACAATTGAAAAGAAGATCACGATGTTTCTCGGTTTTCACAAAAATTTTGTGTACATCATGTGTACAATTTTTTAAGAAAATTACGATAATGTTTCCCGGTTTTCAAAAATGACTTTAATAAACAGTTCAACTGGAAGCTTGAGACATTACAATAGAAACTCCAGCATGAGGAAATGGTCCCAACATCAGTAACTTTTTTTTTTTTAATTGACATATTGAATTCTTTAAAGAATTTCAATTCTATAGCTCTCGAAATAACTGGAAAAAAACTTTTAACATTTGCTTATTGTTATCTATTCATGCTTACCTTTAACATTTCAAGGGTAATTCACTTTTTCATTTTTAACTTAATGATTAATTAAAGTTAATGACTTTTGACATCATTTTGTAAAATGATGATGAGGGTCGATTTCTTATGCCAGCGATCATAGACTTCTTCTGATTACTGCTGTATAAAGGTGGTATTTTTATTTGGTAGTGTCACATTTTTAAATCTATTGGTAAATTAACCATCATACCCCTGAAAAGAGCTATTTATTTCCTTGTTGTTTTATTTGGTAGAGTCACGATTTTAAATCAGTCAGTAAATGTTACCAAAAACTTAACCCCCCTGCTCCAGAAAGAGCTTTTTACCTCCTTGTTATTTTTTTATTTGGTAGAGTCACGTGTTTAAATTGGTCGGTAAATGCTACGTACAACAAATCCAACCCTCACACCCTGAAAAGAGCTTTTTACCGCCAACAAATCTAACCCTCACACCTCTGAATAAGTAGCTTTTTACCTCTTTATCTCTTAGATTAAGATCTCCACCAAACACAACGGTTCTGTCGTCCTCTCTTTTTTGCATGTACTTCAAGCATTGTTGTAACTGCTGCTTTCTTTCATTCCCATAATCCTTGGTGCTCTCCAAATGTGACGTCATCAGAGACATTTTCTCTCCCTTTACAGTACACTAAAATACGAAAGCCAGGGATTTAGCGAACCCAGAATCCTGCATCAAAATATACTCAAAAAGTCCATTTTGATGCACAATTCTTTACCTCATGCACCCAAGTGGATGCATAAAAATGAAATACTGGCTTATTAGAATTTGCTTAAAATCATATAAAACCTTGAAGTACAAGTGTTTGCTACATTTAATATATGATTGTTATCTAATTGAATATAGTAAGGAAATGGTCTTCCTAAATTAGTGTTTGAAAATCTTGAATTAGCAGTTGTGTGGTTTACCACTTTGATCACAACAGGATCTTTAAATTAGTGGTTAGACCCCTTCAATTAATGGTTGAACCCTTTTTATTAGGGATGGCAACGAGTACTCGGTTAACCGAGTACTCGATCGAACGTCGAACGGTTAACAAAATTGATATTCGATTACTCGAAAAAAAAAAAAAATTCTATTTATTTTAGATTTAATGAGATTGGTGTCTAATTAGTTCAGAAATTCGGAGATATACATGTATCTTCATAAATACCTGTAAAATACAATAAAAACATCCTTGAACTCCCTTTTCTTCTTTAAGCATATAAATCCAGAAATATCATTAACTTTTTATATCTTGATAAAGTTTTTGCTTAGAATAAGATATTAAAATTTCCATAAGCAAATGTGATTCAGAACCACTAAACTGGTGGAAAGAAAATGAAAAGAACTTTCCGAGAATCGCGGTAATCGCGAAACAGCACAGCGGTGCCCGCAACATCAGTGCCGTCAGAGCGTATCTTTTCGGCTGCTGGGTTACTTGTGAATAAACTGAGAAACAGACTTTCATGTGAACTTGTTGACAAGATTATTTTCCTCAATAAAAACAGAGTCAGTGTTGTTAAATATTGACATGAAATACATTTAAAAGAAACTGATGTGTAAAATAAAGTACAGCGTAGTGCTGTGACACGTATGCTTGTATAAACTGTATAAAAGATGATAAGATGAACTCAAAGAAAAGTGTTTAATTTTCGTTGAATAAAGACACTGTATTAAGAGAAAAATACGAGAATATTGTTCTTGAATTATTAAATTTATAAAACATATATACATGCTGTCACTGACGATCTCTTATGATGTTTATGATGTTTATATTCATTACGTATTTGCTATATATATTCATTGCCGCCGATCAGGCTATATGATTTCTAGAAGGTAAAATGATATATGAACTGTTACACATGATTTAAACTTGATATGCATTAAATAAAGTTAATAAACATATTATGCTGTTGATTTAATTTGTTTATTGGTTTTTTCTAAGTTACCTCCCTTGCAGTCCTATTTATAGATACGAATTCTGTGAATTGAAATAGAAACCGAAAGTAGCCTGCAGACGGTGTTGATATTGTGTGATTAAACTTTGAAGATTGTTGGAAATCATCCGAGTAACCGAGTACTCGATCGGAAAATTGACCGAGTACTCGAGTATTGATTTTGGTACTCGTTGCCATCCCTACTTTTTATTACAGAGCCTGCATCCATTGGACCCCTTAAATTTGAAAATGACGTAAATCTCTAGATATCTCTACATGTCCAAAAGACATACAGATCAAATGACCTTGACCTTTAACATGTAAACTTGAATAAAAAAGTCATGTTGCAAATGTTAAATAATGAAAGAAATTAGTCATTGAAACTATTGTTTGACAGAAAATCATCACATTAGATAGACCATGAAAATTATTGTATGCTCTAAGCTTAAAAGGTCAAGGTCAAATTGACCTATATCAAACTTTTTGGATGAAGCGACTTAGTTAAGTTTTAGAAGAAATCTCTGAATCCATTAATGAAAGAAAATCATCACATTATATTAACCATATAAATTATCATATGCTCAAAGGTCAAGGTCAAATTGAGTTATGTTAACTTTTTCGACTTAGTTAAGCTTTAGTTTTACTGAGCTATACTTGTATGTGTGAAAATTGCATTAATTACCTTTACAGCCAGTAGGTTTCTCAACATTTTAGTGTTTGGGAATAGTAAAATCTTCGTCTCCTCTACTTGAATGTGACCCGTCTTTAACAACATCGCACAATAATATTCCTCGTCATTGGCCGGTATCATGTGATACATGGGACATTTTTCCTGAATAATCTCCTCCGACTCTGGTACAACTTCCTGCAGGTACACCACATGTGGATCTTCTCTTATTATTGAAAAAGAAAGAAATCCACTCATTATTTTTGCATATTTCTGAATTTTTATAGTTTAGACAAAATTTGGTAAAAAACTTACAACATATTGTATACATCAAGTAAGACAAAGATATCAAATATTTGGTTCATTAACCTCCTTTTATATTCTCCTAATTAGCACATATTACTAAATTTGAATGTAAGAAATAAAATTTTCTATGGCACAGTGCAACAAATTGACAATAATTTTACTTATTGTATTTTTTGTTCTTTAAAATGGGAATTTCCTCCTTGAAATTGGGAAAAAAATCTTTTTGGCTTTGGGATTATGACCATGTATCGGTCATCAAAATAAGCCTGAAAAGAAAAACCTTTAAACAACAAGATTTGTGACACAGAAAGTCCTTGTCTCAAAAGACAATCCATATTGAAGTGGATTGGTCAACAACAGGACACAAGTATTTTAAATATTGATAAAAACTATAGAAAGTTCAGGCTGGTCTGGAAAGATGATTTTGGCTAACCTCGGGTGTTTCATATACAAACTTAAAGCAACACCAGGCGTCAAAATCAGCTCACCTGCTGGAGCTTAGAGATGCATCGACTCCAGTAATTCAAACCCATTCAGTCGCCTCTTAAGACCACACAGGGATAAAAGATGGCTGCAATTCTGATGCGTCAACCCTTTAAGGCAATCCCTAAGCCACTCTTTAACGAGTACAAGTCAAATAGAGAATTTCAGCTATGTAAAACAAGATTGCATTTGAGAAAAATGCTATGCCACCGCATTAATACAACACTAAATAGTAGTGTTGAAACAGATTTTTTTTGTTTCTATACAATTTTGAAGATTGTCATAATGCATAGATCCCTGACCTATCTAATTCTTATTATCAGATTAGTGGTTAAATCTGTTGTTAACTCAATAAAAGATCAGAGTAGGAATATATCAATGCACTTGAGTCTAGTGAATTTGATGGTCATATTTCACACAGCCTAAATTTCATGACTACATCAAAGGACAACACAGTAAGACACTTTGTCAAAATCTAGGTCAGCTGAAATCAAAGTTCACTTAACATCTTAATCTGTACACATGGTTCAAATTTTATAGCTGTACATAAAAGGACAAGAAAGTAGGTCACATCATCAAAATCTAGGTCACCTGATATCAAAGTTCAATTTTACAACTAAAACTGTGCACAATCATGGTCAAAATTTCATTGCTGTACATCAAGGGACAAGAAAGTAGGTCACTGTCCCCTTGGGCAAGGCAAAATTTTGGACCCAAGGGTTTAATTCAAAACAATCTTGATACAGGTCCACCAAACAACATTTCAAGTCAAATATCTAAGCTGTAGCTTTCTCCCATTCAGAAAAGATTTGTTTTATTTTCTGTTTTTACTATGTGAACATAATGAGAATCACTGCCCCTGGGCAGGGCCAATTTTAAAACTAGGGGCATAATTAAAACAACTTTAGTAGAGAACCCATAGATGATATTATATAGCAAACATCAAAGCTCTATGCCTTGTACCTTCAGACAATTTTTTTTTTTTTTTACTATATGTACATAGTGAAAATCAATGACTCCTGGGGGTGGGGCCAATTTTGACCCCAGGGCTATAATGTGTACAATCTTGCTAGAGGTTCACTACATAATGTTTTATGCAAAATATCTTAACTGTAGCCTTTGTAAATTTAGAGAAGATGATTTTTTAAGTTTTTACTATATACATATAAGGAAAACCTATGGCCCACGGGGCGGGGCTAATTTTGACACAAGAGGCAAAATTTGAACAACTTTGGTAGAGTACCTATAGATGATATCATTTAACAAATATTCAAGCTCTAAGCCTTGTACCTTCAGACAGTAAGATTTTTTGATTTTTTACTATACATGTATGTATATATTGAAAATCAATGACCCCAGGGGCAGGGGCAATTTTGACCCCAGGGCTATAATTTGAACAATCTTGCTAGAAGTTCACTTCACAATGTTTCATGCAAAATATCCAACCTCTAGCATTTGTCAATTGCTAGAAGAAATTTTGTTACTATAAAGTTTTTACTATATACATACATTTGTATAAGGAAAACCAATGACCCCCGGGGCAGGACCGATTTTGACCCCAGAGCTATAATTTGAACAATCTGAATAGAGGTCTACCAGACAATGCCTTATGCAAAATATCTAAGCTCTAGGCCTTTTGGGTCTTTACAAGAAGGTATTTTAAGTTTTTACTATATGTACATATAGTGAAAATCAATGACCCCCGGGGCGGGGCCGATTTTGACCCCAGGGCTATAATTTGACCAATCTTGGTAATGGTCTATCAGACAATGCCTTATGCAAAATATCTAAGCCTTAGGCCTTTTGGGTCTTTACAAGAAGTTATTTTAAGTTTTTACTATATGTACATATAGTGAAAATCAATGACCCCCGGGGCGGGGCCAATTTTGACCCCAGGGTTATAATTTGAACAATCTTGGTAGAGATCTGCCAGACAATGCCTTATGCAAAATATCTAAGCTCTAGGCCTTTTGGGTCTTTACAAGAAGATTTTTTAAATTTATTCTTATAATTCCTTTTGGTTGCCATGGCAACCAGATTTCTGCATGGAATGAAATTCTTTGAACAACTTTGGAAGCCCTTCACCCAAGGATCAATCCTGCCAAGTTTGGTTGAAATTGGACAAGTGGTTTTTCACAAGAAGATTTTTTAAGTTCACTATATAATCTATATAACACACACACAAACACACACACAAACACACACACACACAGGTGAATCGCTATATGCCACCGCATCGCAGATGCTGCGGTGGCATAAAAAATAAAATGTTATAGACTAACTATATAACTTACTTTAAGATAGTGTCACACACACCAAGCGTCCTTGACCGTAAATTTCTTTTGTCCAGACCATCTATGTTCCAGGACATCAGCCGGATTCTAAACGATGGATCCCCTGGTGTCGTAGATCCCGAGCTTTAACAGAAAAACTTAAAGCATGATATTGTTACCTTAGTGCAGTAATGGGTTAACTCCTATTAAATTATATAAGGAGTTAACTGGTTTCTGCACTAAGTTGATATAATATAAAGAGAAAATGAAAAGTTTTCACTACATGCTTTACAAATTTTGAGAGAGACACAAGGTTTTTTCTCAAACATAAATTATTGTTCCACACAGAAATATATTGCATATCCTTTTCAACAAAAAAAAATATTGGATAATCATTTTTAAAACAGAAAAATAATGGATATCTTTATCCACATAAAATAAAACATTAAGATATTTTTTTCCACACAGACAAATATTGGGTAACATTTTTCTACACAGAAATATATTGGGTATCTTTTTTTTTGAGGTGACCTAAAAATTAAGAAATCCAAAAAAAATGAAAGACTTGATGTAGATCTAAGGTTTTTTATATCATATAATAATTTCTAAGTTATTTTGTATCTTAACCCGAAATGCCTTACCAAAAGAATCAACACAACTTCAATATTATCATTTTCATACCTGTTGTTATTATTACTTGTAACTTCAGCAGTATCGACCACATCTGATGAATGTGAGGCACCACTCTCTTCAAAGTAAGAATTTAGGGCTCTCTGATAAATAGAAAATGGTATGCTAGAAATCTGAATGTTATTTTAATGAAAACAGGTACAATGTATTTTATACAGGACAAAATAGCAAAGATAATTTTTTTATGCTTGCAAGTTTGGTTTTAATTTTTTGGCATCTGCAAGGCATTTTTGCCCCCAAAAAAAAGCATATTGTATAAACTAAGACGACCACTGTTTTGGCTAAAATACCTCCACATGCTTCTTTGCCAGGGACATTTTGTTACAGGTCAGCTTGGCTCTTAACCAAGATTAGATGAATCAACTTGCAGTGTCTATTCTAGGACTTCTAAAACGGGGGTTTCTTTAACAGAAAGTTTATTCCATTTGTTGATCTTTTTCCTTCTTTCTCTATGTAAAATTTCCCCCCTGCCTCTAAAAAAATAGGGGGGAGTGAGTCCCCCCATTCCCCCAATCTAGAATAGACAATAGAACTAGGCAAACATTTAATAACAAATCCTAGGTATCCTTCGCTTACAAATATGTATGCATTTCTCAATAAAACTTGTATCTCCATTATTTTGTATATTAAATGTGTAATGGACATTGTTTTGCAAATGCTTGATAAAACAAAATGTGTTTGGTAAACATAAATGTCCCCCCCCCCCCCCACCCCCTTCCCACCTTTTGTCAGTAATACATTTTCCAAAATGGTTTACACATTCATTTTATAGTTAGTGGGGGAAAGATTGCTAAAGATATTAAAACATTTACAGAACTTGATAAAGGTCATTATCTTCAAATTGTTATTGTAAAAATAAATGTAAGTAAGAATGTCATTGCTATTTTCAACTTACACATAAAAGTTAAATCAGATATAGATAAATGTAAGACATTGAACAAAAACCCAGTGACCCCATACTACATCCAAAAATAGAGAACCTATAAAATATGAAAAACATTGGTCAAACAATTAAGTTGTACAGTGACCTTGACCTTGTGACTCCCAACCCTGGACTATCTTAGGTATATTCTTTCTACATATGAAATGACTTCAGTCAATGAACAAAGGCTGTAGGAGCAAATGTGTAATAAAAACACTATTTTTAGCACCTTTGTCCTTCACCTGCTGACCCCTAACTCCACTCAGAAAAGAGGACTACTATAGTTTAACATATAGCTGAGTAATACCATGTACTTTGTACTGAAAAAAAGTATGTCAATTATGATGCCACTAGCATAGGTAGAACTTGACATACATATCCAAATTGCAGGTTTTGGTTTTTCAACGTGCTTTAACAGAAAACTTTGGAAAATAACTTTGAAAAGAAAAAGCCATTGTAAGTAACTAGCCAAGAATCATGTATGATAAGTGTGTAAATTATGAAGCCATATTTATCCAATTTAAAATACTTAGAAAATATCAGATCAATCATTCTACATGTATTTATTAACTTAAACAAATTTAAACAGGACTCTGCTTGTTTGTTTGTTTGATTGGGTCATACATCGCAATGACACAGTATATATAGGTCATTAACTGGTGGAGGAAACCCTCAGGTGCCCTTCCCACCTTCCGTGAATTATTTCAGGCACAAACAGGCACCGGAGTAGAACCAATGATGTTCTGTAAGCCAGCTATATAGCATCCTCACATGAAAGAATCCAATTGTCTTTCAGGTTTCGAATCTACAGCGGTGAGGGCAAGTGGTTCGAAGTAAACAACCTTAACCACTCGGCCATGGATGCCCCTAAACACGAGTCTTCCAACCTGCTTTAAATTTGGTACAGTCCATAAAAATATACAAAATTTAGAATCTGGCAAAACTACATACATGTAAAAATATATAATAATTATGCAATCTGCATGGCCCAACATTATTAAAGGAACTCCACTGAGGTCAAAAAACATACAAAACATAACATTTGATGTTTTACATATATAAAGTGGGACACTTACATGTATTACAGAATGCTATGTAAAAAATAAACTTAAATTCACAAGTAAATAGAAAATCATATTTCTATGCTATGTGTATATTTATATGCTAAATTGAGAAGCATTGCAATGCTATTCAATTCTGGGCTATTTTCGTGATTAGAATAATTATTCTGAAAAACCGGCAGGAGCAAATGATCTGAAATTGTGCACACAGACTTACATGTACAAAAAAAACATAAATCTTGTCATGTCAAAAAACCTCAGCAGGGCCCCTTTAAATGAAGGTATTGCATGATATTCACAAGCACCCCAACAAGTTCAACAATTATATTTAAATTCAATTATTTGAAAACTATTTAAAACAGTTACCTGACTCATATTTGCAAATCCTAACAAACATGCACAAATAAAAATGAATGAGATGTACTAAAGACGGATTATCATAAATCAAACTTAATTTTACTGGCTAAATACCCAGTATTTGAATGATAACACTATTTGCATTTTATGCCTTGCAGAAGAGATAAAAATTTGATAGGAGTACGAATCATTGACATGTATACATGTACATGTAGTTTAAAGTAGAACCCTTCTAATGCATTATCTCCCCTTTGAAGAGTATTCAAATAGGCTACAAACATTGTCAACTGCATTCAAGTGTGAAGTCATTCCATTTGAATACAAGTAAAATGGTTTCCTGCGGGGAACATTTTTAATGATATAAAGATATTTCATTTAACTATTTTCGACATTGTTTGGGGGAATAAATAAACGGTTTTATCAGGAATATAGTTGACAATAATCGATCAATATAGAAGAAGGTCTTTGGAAACTGGTGACCGTAAATGACCGGAGAAGGTCGAACATAAAACAATTATTTCTTTTTAAGAAAATGATTAAATAGGCCTACCATTTTATGAATAATTACGAGCAAAAAAAAAGTAAACACACAGTGTTCGAAATTAGCAGTAGTCCGATAGCCCCTGACTACTAAATTTCTCCTCGGGCTACCAATTTTTCACAGTAACAAGCCCGAACAGACTACTGTATTTTCAGAGGCACTATAAACAACTGTTTTGAACAAATGAATCGTGCTAGTGAAATGTCTTTTGGGCTAGTGTTTATTCCAATCTGGTAGTCCGACCAGCCTAGTGGATTCAAATCCGAATTTCTTACACTGAACACACAACTTTACGCAGAAAATATCTCTATTTATTCTGGCACATGCCACTACGAATATTTTAATTTTGTAGATGTTCAGTATAAACAATTTATTGTTTGTAAAATTTGAGATACATATTAAAGAAACATTGATAATTTTCAAACACATCATTCAAGTTTTTCCACCTTAAACAGTAAAATAATTATAGAAAATTAGAAATATCACGTAAAAGTTTGTTGTTTTTAATTAGGTGTCACTCTGACTAATTCCCTAGAGGTAAATCCGTAACGTACCGGCAAACGGTATTTAGCCAGGTTTTCGAAAAGGTCAATTAACCAATCATGTACGGTTAACAGATCACATGCTCCTCCATGTACCGAAAACAGGTCACGTGCTCCTCCATGCCTCAAAAGTTAAACGCGTACCAATACCCTGCGGTCTCCAGACCGCAGGGAATGAAGTTGTAGCCATGCGCAGTTATAGCAAAAAAACTGGTAATATAATAATTTGACCTTAAATGTCAATTTCATTTATAGTTCAAGCAAAAGTGACATTGGTATCCTTAAAGACATTGTCCTAAAGGTACAGTGGTTGTGCTCTGAGGTATGAAGACAGTCCATTCTGGAGTAACACAGTTATAGCCAATTACAGCAAAATTCAAGCAAAGTTCAATAATTTGACCTTGAATGTCAAGTTCTCATTGATGAGTTAAGGTCATAATCAATTTAGTCTGCTCTTGTTTAAAGGATTGTTGTGCTGAAGTATGAAGACAATTCATTTACAAATAAAGAAAGTTATAACCAATTATAGCAAAATCAATCAAATTTAAACAGTTGACCTTGAATGAAGGTCAAGGTGACTGGTCATTTAAGAGTCAAAATGAAAATCAGTCTTGTCCAAAGGGTTGTTGTGTGCTAACATAAAAATCTTTACCAGAAAAAAAAAGGGGGGGGGGGGGTGACTTGTGGCCAAATCAACTAATTTTGGTCTGGTTTGTATGGTGGCAAAGAGGTGATATGTGTGTGTTTTTATTCATCTCATGTGCACGAGATACTATGTCTTGGCCATGAGTTACTAAGTCTTGGCCACAAGATAATTAAGTGGTGTACACAAGATACTTTGTTGTGGCCATGAGCCACAGTCATGGCCACAAGATAATTAAGTGGTGCGCTTGAGATTCTATGTCATGGCCATAGAATTGTCCCCACAAAGGGCCATAATTTAGTCAAAATTAAATTCTGATTTATGGGCCTTTGGAGGTGATTTTCTTAAATGATCCTAAAGGCATGTATCAAGTTTAAATTGAATATCTTCAGTATTTTGCATGTAAAACTATCAACAGGAATTTTCTAAGTTTAAAAAATTCATATATAAATTGTGTAATTGATTGGTTAATTAAATGTATCTGGTGCCCATAAATTAATTATCTCAGTCCCATGACTAAGTAACTTGTGGCCACAACATAGTCTTGTGTGCACTACTTTAGTATCTTGTGGCCATGACTAAGTAACTCTAGGCCATATCGTAGTATCATGCTCATTACTTAAATTATACTCATGGCAACGATATAATAATAGTATCTCGTGCGCACGAAATAATTAAAACCCACAAATGTCACCTTTGTGCCAACGTTCTTGTTACTGAATCTGAACTTATGTTTTTGTGTTTGAAGAAAGTCTGTTCCAGTTGCATATAGTTCTGGGCAAAAATCTGACGTTCAGAAATATATTAATTGGCTTGAAGTTTAATTCTTGAATAAATAATTGGTTTTGATCAATTTGCTTTTTGGAGATTTGTAAATAGGTTTCTTGAAGGTAACAACAGGACTTGGGACTGGTTTGACTTGCACGGCAACATTGACCGGTAGTTACATATATAGTTGGTTGTGATAAATTATAAAATAGCTCATGTCATGAGCTCTGCACTGTAGTGTAAATTGAACAGTTAAGAATGACAATAGAATTAAGAATTACATCTAAACTCCAGTCCCTATCCTGTAGATAAAACATTGCAAGTGCAGTATCTGTGCCTGTTATTGCTGCAAACTCCTGGCATCGTTCCTCACATTCAGCAGTAGAGGGCAATTTACTTTCATCAACTTCTGAATCACTCATCCTGACTTTCCCGCAATTCGGTGAGGTTTTACCGTATCCTCCGAAACGTTCCGAATAATGTGTATATTGGTATCCGGTCTTAGTAATAAAACTAAATTAAACTCCCGCACCTCAAATCGGGTACCAGACTCCAATAAACACATTTTTATTTTAGACATTTGATTGTTTTGGAATTGCATTAAAGGTAATTTGTTAAAAATAGTGAACGTTTAACTTTTTGTTACTAGAACGATAGTTTTCTATAAAGAAATGTAATATATCAATAGTCATTTACTGGGAAAACGGTTTGCACCATATTTAACTAGTTTTCGCGACTTGAGAATTCTGCATAGACTATCGTGGTCCTATAAATATGATAGTGCTTGATCTGACATAAACTGTAAAAAGCCCGTTACTTCTGATATTTGGGACTTAGTCCATCGAAGAGGTAAAAAAGCAAAATTTTTAGTTTTAAGAATAAATATTTAACAAAATTATTTATGCATATGCATTTATTATGATGAATTACCAACAAAAGTTCTTCAATATTGTGCAGAAGAACTAGCACCAGCAATCTCAACTATATTTCAAACATCTACCGACTCGGGAAATTTACCCTCCGATTGGAGAAATGCCTTCGTTTCACCGGTCTTCAAAAAAGGGGACAGACACCTCCCAGAAAACTATCGACCTGTATTCTTTCCAAACTACTGGAACACATTATTTGTCGGCACATCTTGAATCATCTGGATAAATACAAAGCACTTACGTCATTGAATCACGGATTCCGAAGCGGCTTCTCATGTGAATCACAACTACTTGTCACCACTGACCACTCATGATCTTTTATCCATGTACGATAATAACGCACAAGTAGACACCATCATTTTGGACTTTAGTAAAGCTTTCGATACTGTTCCCCACAAAAAGCTTCTTCATAAACTTCACTCCTATGGCATCAGAGGAAACTTACATACTTGGATCGCCAACTTCTTGATGCAGCGCAAGATGAGTGTAGTCGTTGAAGGCGAACAATCATCGTCGGTAAATGTGGGTTCTGGAGTCCCACAGGGTACAGTGCTCGGACCATTGCTCTTCTTACTACATATTAACGATCTTCCGGACCATGTTAAATCACAAGTGAGGTTGTTTGCTGATGATTGTTTACTATATCGCCAGATCAAGTCCCAAAAAGACCATCTCCAACTTCAAAAAGACCTAGACAATCTCCAAACCTGGGCAACTACATGGGGGATGAAATTTAACTCAAAAAAATGTTACCTGCTGAGTTCGAAGTCAAAATCGATGCATTTCTACAACATTGATAACAACATACTTCAACAAGTTCAAGTTAATCCTTACCTTGGTATCACTTTCTCGGATGACATGAAATGGTCAACGCATATTAGTAACATCTGTAAAAGAGCTAACTCATCTATTGGATTCCTAAGAAGGAACTTACGCCATTGTCCTAAACCATGCCGCAAAAATGCCTACCTAGCCCTAGTCCGCTCCAAATTAGAATACGGATGCACTATCTGGGACCCTTATACCAAAAACGAAATTGATAAACTTGAACGTATACAAAGGCAAGCCGCTCGATTTATTACCAATAACTATACTTCTAGGGATCCAGGATGCGTTACATCAATGCTGGAACAATTGGAATTACCAAGCCTCCAAGAGCGCAGAAGACTACACCGGCTTACTTTCATGTATAAGGTAGTGGAAGGGCAAGTACCGGCAATTAACATACGGGAATACCTAACTCCTCAGGGCATTAGACGATCTGTAAGAGCTAAATCATATAAAGACTATATAAGTGATAATATTGTGGAAAAATCTGTGTGTAATAATCAAAAGTGTTACAAACCAGTATATGTAAAAACAGAAAACTATAAAAATTCTTTCTTCATCAGAACAGTGTTAGACTGGAATAAATTAAGTGACTCTCAAGTGTGTTCATCAACAGTTCAACAATTTAAAAACTCTATAAAACTTTGTGACTAAGGCGCACTCCCTTCACCGTCGTGTTAAAGCCAGATTTTGGTCTCTACGACATACCCTCACAGATACAGATACAGATATTCTTTTATCAGTTTGCCCAGTAAATTTTTGAATTGAATCAATTTTAATCACAGGCACGAGTATCGGACCTTGGATGAAAAAATATGACCAAAAAAAATGTAAATAATGACCCCCTTTAAAATATACTATAAGTTAAGTTAACTTATAGTATATTAATTTTTAAAGGGGGTCATTTTTTACAATTTTTTTTTGGTTTTTGACACTTTTAAGATGAACACAGGTTTTATTATCAATCTGGTCATATTTTTTCATCCAAGGTCCGATACTCGTGCCTGTGATTTTAATCACATTTATACATAGAATCAATGACAATGAAATTTATAAATGTAGTCAATGAATCAATGTTGTGAGATGGACTTTGTAGTTAGTACTTTACTTTACTTGTCCATAGTCCTATATATTTGACGCTGCTTTGAGATCTTTTCACTTTTGGCAAAGCAACCATTTATCAAGCTTGAGCATCTTAAACTTTAAGAGTCTTACGATCTAATATCTCAGACTAATTCCTCCTGTGATGTGTTCGAGAATTGTTGGTCAACTCGTCCATTAACTGGTCACGTATTTTTCTTCATTCTATTATTACCATTCAAAAAATGCCATTTGAAGAAGTGTAAAAATTAAGTGGGTTTATACTTGAAAATTCACAAATTGACACCCAATGGAGATACATATGTTTCTATGCTTTATCATATTTCACAGCTTAGAACAGTACACTATTTAGGAACGAAAATGTGTAAAAAGCTGGATAGCCCAGCCAGCGAGGACCATCATGACTCTCTAGTTAATAAACTATTCTATTAAGCAATTTCAATTCAATGAGACATACATTTGTATTTCAGATTAAATTTTAATGTAAATCTTTTCCTTTTATTCTTCTATTTAGAAGCATTTTAAAAAGTGACTTGTTGACAAAAATGACAGGTTGACCAGTTCAGGAGAAGTTGACCAAAGAAGGGATAAGATAACCGAAAAGCTGACTAGTTCACCACAGAACGAGTTGACCGAGAGATGAAAAATACAATACATGATAAGATAATGATTAACCTTTTGTTTTCGTATGTTTACAGATCATGGCTGAAAACAATGTGGATGAAACGGTACAAGAGGAGTATTTCAGAAGCTATGGGAATATTGGGGTTCATGAATTGATGATTAAAGACAAGCCAAGGACCCTGGCCTACAAACAGTTTATGGAAGAAAATGTTAATCTTATAAAGAATAAAGTTGTGCTTGATGTGGGTGCTGGCACGGGTATACTGTCATTATTTGCCGCCAGATCTGGGGCCAGTAAAGTATACGCAGTTGAAGCGAGTGATATAGGTATTCTGTGTGAAAACATAGTGAAGGCTAATAAATATGAACGGGTAATAACAGTGATTAAAAGTGTCATGGAAACTGTAGAATTGCCTGAAAAGGTGGACGTTATCATATCAGAGTGGATGGGATTTTACCTGCTTCATGAATCAATGTTAGAATCTGTGCTGTATGCGAGAGACAAATGGTTGAAAGAAGATGGCATTATGTTGCCGTCACATGCAGCCATTTATGCTTGTCCGGTGAACATGACCGATTTCTGCAAGGAGAACATCGACTGCTGGACTGATGTGTATGATTTTGATTTCACACCGTTATTCGAGCAGAAAGTTGCGGCTCTTTTGCAGCAACCAACAGTGTCAAATTTAAGTGAAAATCAGTTATTATCGAAGTGTGAACTTATGGCACGATATGATATGAAAAAAATGGAGGTAACGGAAATTGAAGAGATTGAGGAGCAAATGAGTTTTGTGATTGATAAGGATTCGGAAATGCACGGATTTGCGTTGTGGTTTGATGTTAGGTTCACACCAGACCTTAGTGAAGAGCAGTATGGGTTGACTTGTATGGAAAAATTTAAATCAGAAAAGGAGGATGAGGACAAAAAGAAAACTGTTGAAGCCCTGAATGGGTCGCACATCTGCCATGTTACATTAGACACATCTCCTTTTGTTCCGGAAACACATTGGAAACAAACAGTGTGTTTCTTACCAGCTACAATATCGGTAAAAAAATCTGAAACAATTTATTGTAGAATTTCTCTAAGTCAAGAAACCTCTAACAAAAGGCATTATAACATATCTTTAGAAATGCTCGAAGATTTCGAGTCGAGTGGTTCCGATCTTGAGGAAGAGGATGAAGATCATCCAGTGCCGTGTAATTGCGGCTCTGGTAGGTGTAATCTCATTCTCGCAATCATGGAGAAGTATGACGCTGAGCAGACGGAGCTTGAAATGGAGGCAGAGTTTACGGATGTTGCTGCAGAGGTGCATGCAGCACAGACTTTAGACAATGACTCCTCAATTTTAGAATCTGACGTGTCCACAAAAGATGATTCATGTTCCAACAGCATGAAGGAAGATAAATAAATCTGGAGTTTCATTTTTTGTTAGTGTCAGTTTTTATCATTATATATTATTATTTATCAGCAGAAAACTTGCCTGTCTAAAACAGTTTCTAAGATTGTGATATTGAAATGGTTCAATATAATTTTATTCATACATGGAGTAAATGACCTTTAACTTTTAAGAAGTGCATTTATTCAATATTGAGTTGGTGATAGCTATGTAAATGATTGCATAGTAGATGTATTCAAAAAGAATCATTTACCTAGTTCATGATGATTTAGAAGAGTATTTAGTTAGCTCATGACATTCAAGAAGAACATTTATTATGTTTATCATATGTTTAACTTTAAGAAAAGCATTTATTGAGCTCATGATATACATGTATGTACTTTAGAAGAGCATTCATTAAATCCATAGTTGTTAAGACGAGCATTTTTTGAGCTTATGATATTTAAGGAGAGCATTTATTATACGAGTTCATGATATTTAAGGAGGGCATTTATTGAGTTTGTTTAATAACATTAAGGAAAGCATTTTTTGAGCTCATGATATTTAAGAAGTGGATTTATTAAGTTCATGACATTTAAGAAGAGCAACATTTATTTAGTTCATGATATTTAAGAAGAGCATTAATTTATTAAGTTCATGATATTTAAGAAGATTATTAACTTTAAGAAAAGCATTTATAGAGCTCATGATATACATGTACCTAAAAAGTACATTTATTGAATCCATAGTATTTAAGAAGAGCATTTTTTGAGCTTATGATAGTTAAGGAGAGCATTTATTATATGAGTTCATGATATTTAAGGAGAACATTTATTGAGTTTGTTTTATATTTAGGTAAGCATTTTTTGAGCTCATGATATTTAAGAAGTGCATTTATTAAGTTCATGACATTTAAGAGGAGCATTCATGACATTTAAGAAGAACATTTATTAAGTTCATGATATTTAAGAAGAGCATTAATTTTATTAAGTTCATGATATTTAAGAAGATTATTAATTATATAAGTTCATGATATTTAAAGAGGGCATGTATTAAGTTCATTATGTATTTAAGGAGAACATTTATTGAGCTCATGATATTTAAAAAGAGCATTTATTGGGCAAATGATATTTAAGGAGGGCATTTATTGAGTTCATGATATTTAAGAAGAGCATTTTTTTAGCTCATTAAAATACTGTTTGAAAAAGGCATAGAATGAAACAAAAAAAAATTGAGCTCATGATATTTAAGAACAGCAGTTCTTGAGCTTGTTTTATATTTAAGAAGAGCATTTATTGTGTCAATGATATTTAAAAAGTGCAGTTATTAAGTTCATGATATTTAAAGAGAGGATTAATTAAGTTCATGATATTTAAAAATAGCATTCATTGTGTCAATGATATTTAAGAAGAGCATTTATTGTGTCAATGATATTTAATAAGAGCATTTATTAAGTTCATGATATTTAAGAAGAGGATTTATTAAGCTCATGATATTTAAGAAGAGTATTAAATAAGTTCATAATGTTTAAGAAGTGCGTTCAAGATATTAATAAAGAGCATTTATTAAGTTCATGATATTTAAGAAGTGCATTTATTAAGTTCATGATATTTAAGAAGTGCATTTGACTGATTACTACGTAGGAATTCTTATTTTATTGCACTCTTTTCTAAGATTTTTTCTCTTCTATTAGAATTATTTTCTAATTTTCTTCTGGATTCAACATGCTGCATGGTAATAAATCGTAGATTTTTGTAGGACTTGGACATTTGCATTCATTTCAAAAGAGATTAATTTACTAAAATTTTGTTCCAACAATTTGATTCATATAAAAATCTGAGTGGTTAAGGCCTTCAACTTCAAACCACTTGCTAGCTACCTTCAAAGCACTTGCTCCTTTAGTCCTTACTAGGGTGGTTTCCAATCTAGGCACGTACTTTGGATTGTTTAATGTGAAGATACTGAACTGCTACATGTAACTTACTGAACATTGGTGGTTCTACTCAGGTGCCTGTTGGTGCCTGAAATAATGCACAGAAGGGCACTTGAGGTCTTCTTCCACTAGTAAAGCTGGAAAGTAGCAACATAACCTATAAATACTGTGTTGGTAAGACATGAAACCCAACCAATCAAAGCAAATAATCACTTAACATGAATTGTGCAAATGGGTCAAATTTCATAGTATAACAACATTTGCAACATCCCTCCCTACAAACTCTGAATTTATATTTATTTTGAAACTCTTCATGTTTTTACTTATGGCACATTACTAGTTATTAAAGATGTTTATGCTAGGGGAATAATTATATGGAAAACTCTTTGCCAAAAAATAAAGATAATGATATTAATGATTATGTTTAAAGCTACAATAATTGATTTCATGAAAGAGAAACTTATTACCAATAACCAATAATAATTATTAGTCCCCTACCGGTTTACCGGAGGGGACTTTAGGTTTACCCTCCGTCCGTCTGTCCGTCCGTCCGTCCGTCTGTCTGTCAGTCCGTCAGTCCGTCCGTCCACCAAACTGTATCCCGCGATAACTTGAAAAGAACTGAAAATATTTTTATGAAACTTGATATATGGATAGATGGCAGTATGGAGATTATGCACGTCTTTTTCTTTTCTTCCTATGTTGAAAATTCTGGTTGCTATGGCAACAAATAGGCTAAATTTATGGCAAATTTTACACATAAACTGGATCCAGTGATAACGCAAAAAGTACTGGAAATATTTTTATGAAACTTAAAATATGGGTAGATGGTAGTCTGGAGATTATGCACGTCTTTTTCTTTTCTTCCTATATTGAAATTCTGGTTGCTATGGCAACAAATAGACTGAAAATATGGCAATTTTTACACATAAACTGGATCCAGTGTTAACGCAAAAAGTAATAGAAGTATTTTTATGAAACTTGTAATATGTGTAGATGGCAGTCTGGAGATTATGCACATCTTTTTCTTTGTAAATTCTGGTTGCTATGGCAACACATAGACTGAAAATATGGCAAATTTTACACATAAACTGAATCCAGTGATAACTTAAAAAGTACTGGAAATATTTTTATGAAACTTGACATATGGGTAGATGGCAGTCTTGTGATTATGCATCTCTTATCTGTTCTTCTTATTTTGAAAAAATATTGGTTGCCTTGGCAACAAATAGGCTTAAAACATGGCAAATATAACAATATTTGTGATGAGTCAAAAAGAGCTGAAAATTTTTATGAAATTGCATCTTTAATTCCAGAGTTATCTCCTCTTTAAGAATTTTGCTTTTTAAATTGTTATATTTTGGTAACGGATGTTTCAAATATTAAATTTAGAGTGTCCTTCAGTCTGTCTGTCTTTTTAACAAAACTGTTTCCTGTGATCACTTTTAAAGAAATTTTCCAACAAATTTACTATAAAAACATCAGTGAATGGCCAATGGCCCTTCAGAATGTTGATGGGGTTCCATCCGGTAGGGGACTTATGGATTGCTTGCAATACTATGATAATTGCTTGTTCTACATTGTATTTACAAATTTGTAAACAATTGTTAAAGCTGGTAAAATAGTTACTGTGAATGGTACCTTAATGTCATAAAGAATATATCTTTAAACCAGGATAGATGTTTGTTTTGTATATCTTTTCCACTTTCCCTGATGATTTGAATTTTCTATTTTTTGAAAGACTGTTATCATAGTGACCGTTATCTTATAAAACTGCATAATGCTATTGTCACAGCTTTGTGCATTTCTTTGTCCACACTGACTGGAATTCTCGGAAACTCGCCATCATGTTCATCTGTCTGTCAGTCTGTTTGTTTTTCACATTCTTGTCCAGAAAATATTTTTTTGAAAATGTTGCAAGAAATTTGAGACAGGTTCTACCTCTACTTTTCAAAGAAAAAGTTGAGCTGTTGTCATGACTAACTCACTGGCATTTGCGTTGGTTAATCTTTTTGCTTTAGTTTTCAATAAAAGTCATAGATTTCAAAAGATATACAGATTTTTTATTTGATGGGTTCTACATTAAGCACACATATCCAGTTTAATTAAAAGGTCAAGGTCACAAGTACTTGTAATCACAAAAAAGACTACATTACTGGCCAAAAGGTCAATGTACACTGATGTAGCTTCTCAAAACTTTGCATGTAGATGCACCTTGATGAGTTCTACCTCCAACACCCATTTTCAGGTCAAACGGTCAGTCACAGGGACCTGGAATGATAAAACTGGCTATTAAAGCAAAGTACATTTACCTAGAAAATAAAATTTTAACTTTGTAGCAAGTTGCACATTGGGAAGTTCTTCTAGACTATTTTTTCAGGTCAGCGGGTAAAGCACTCGGACCTATAATAAATATTGAATGAACTGGTCATTAAATCAAACAACATTTCCGTAGGAAACTTAAAATAATGTATGTATCTTTATAAATTCTATCTGACAGCACATTTTCGGGTCAAAGGTCAAGGTCGCATTGATTTAAATTTTGAGATGTTATTTTAAATTGCACTGACCTTTGAACTAGAAACTTTGTATGTAGGTGTATCTTTATGGGTTCTGGCAGTCACAACAATTATCAAGTGCAAAGGTCAAGGTCACTGGGATTTGTTTTAATAAGACTTGAAATTAAGTCAAAGATTATTGACCTTGATAGCATGAAACTATGTTTGTACTGGGACATAGGAAGGTTTGTAGATGTACCGTGATGAGCTTTATGTGCCCCCACCTTATTTCCGGTCACAGGCAGAGACTTAGAAACTTCAAACTTTGTTTAACAAGTTCGTATAGCCTTTTTAAAAAATGTAGGTCAATAAGATTTGATATAACTAAACATAAAACTGGCCATTTAATCTTAGAGCATTGATTGGTCACTTATAAATTATTCAACATTTAAAAACGAAAATGGAGAAATTTCGAATTAAGAAACATCCGCATATGTTCATACGGTTTTCACTGAAACTTTAATATGACACTTTCGTGCCATGATTCCATGAAAAGCGGTGTATTGTCCCCAAATAAATGAAGGTGTTCGACATAAATGAGAAAACAATGGACAGAATGGAATAAAATGAACTTTGAGTTTTAAAGTCTGCATACATGTATATCACGTAAGACGTAAAAAGACAAAATCAAAAAGTTGGCTTGATCATACAGCATAAAAGTAGGACTTTGAAAGACCCATAGTAGGAGAACTGGAACCACGTATCCAACTTAAAAAGGTCAAATAGGGTGAAGCAGAAATACCACAAACATGTTCGAATACAACAATAATGGCCTGTTGAACGATCTTCAAGGACCGAAAATATTACATCTTTTATAATATTCACGGGGCGACATTTACGGTCTTCACGCGGCACAAATAACATTGATGTGGCAATAAAATAGAGAAAACCGAACTCTCCAAAGAACGCCCGAAACAATAAAATTGAAAACTTTGCAGACTCAGTTTTAACACAGATTTATATTACACAATACAAATCCGGGGTTTGAATGAGCGTACTGGAAAAGTGCAAGTTAGAAATCTACCGTCATTTGACTAATTTTCAGACAGTTATTGAGGTTTAACGAAAACAATTCACTTGTCAACAGTTTGAAACACTGCAGTGACAGAATAAACTTTTTTCAGCAAGGATTTTTATTTACTGAGTTAATAAGATACAAGTAGATAATACTATTTTGTCGAACAATTCAATTGTTTTAATTACTAGCATATAATTATATAAACTTATTACATGCTCATCGCAATGGCCGCGGTCCATATATATACATGATGTATAAGTAATATAAGTACAACAAATCCTTTATTTTCTTAAAACAATTGACATAAATGTCATATTAAAAAAAAATAATAACAAGTCTGCTAGGGTACATGTAACTGTGCATATACAGACATGTCTTGTTTTCAAATCATACCGAACACGACTTATTATTATTTTGCGTCCAGGGGAGAGAACTAGAACCTTACATTTTTAAGTCTTCCTAGAATACTCGCCCCTTGTGAAATATTGCAAAAATCATGGTCACTTTAGTCTATACAGAGAAAGGTTTAGTATTGAAATTTATCAATAATAATGATTATATCCAAAATATACCCCCTAAACAGTGTTTATTTATACTGTATAGGGGGTATATTTCGGATTATTATCATTATTATTGATAGAATTTCAAGTTCCTGTGGTCTATAGTACGGTGGCATAGAGGTGACATTTGCAGTTTTATTTTATCTCGTGGCAACGACTTATTATCTTGTGGCCTCAAGATATTATCTCGTGGGCACGAGTTATTATCTTGTGGCCACGACTTATTATCTCGTGGCCTCAAGATATTATCTCGTGGCCACGACTTATTATCTCGTGGCCACGAGTTATTATCTTGTGGCCTCAAGATGTTATCTCGTGGCCACGACTTATTATCTCGTGGCCACGAGTTATTATCTTGTGGCCTCAAGATATTATCTTGTGGCCTCAAGATATTATCTAGTGGCCACGAGTTATTATCTTGTGGCCACGACTTATTATATTGAGGCCACGACTTATTTTCTCGTGGCCACGAGTTATTATCTTGTGGCCACGACTTATTTGAGCCAATGAAAATGGTCGTTTCATCTTGAACAAAATTTAATATCACACTGGCAATAGCAGTCACAGGAGGGGCGTGTCAATCACCACCATATATTTACTTAAGTTCACGCATTTTCCCAGAGACGTGCTGAATTTCAGTAAGGCTTATCAGCTAGTATATCACTATTAACTGTATTGACCACATTAACACGTCCACTGAGTAGAGTCTGCTCATCACTAATTGGTCCTCTGTATTCTTATCTTATGGTCCTAACGTTTAAGGATCAAGTTTCTATAGATGCAATTTTTCATAAAATACACTCACTTTTATAAGTGGTCATCACCAGTAGGAAGTTAGCAGTAGCATTGAGCAGTAGCAGTAACAAAATTATAAAACATGAAGTTGGCAGTAGCAGTAGCACAGAAGTAACAGTGAGAAAATTATAAAACGTGAAATTGGCAGTAGCAATAGCACAGCATAAGCAGTACCAATCTAAGAGAAGATCTTAAAAGAATTGACATATGTCTTTGAAACTTGTATACTAGTATGTCAGTTTTTATAATAAAAAAAAAGAAAAAGATTCAGATAACCCGTCAAAGTTAGTCATTTATCATTGTGACATTGTAGTATATCTTCAACAATATTCGAATCCACAGGGAAAAGGGGCAAGTTATTTCCATGAACGACCTTAAAAGTATACATCAACCGCATATATTTCTTAATTAAATCTCAATTAAATTAGATATACCGTGCTCATCCTTGAAAATTAAAATCACAGATTTTTTTAAAATCTATGGTATTCTAACTTAATGCGTCTAACTTGAATAAAGAAATCAATAAACTATGTACAGGAAGCTGCGTTCCCTATAACAGGTCAAGTAATCTTTACTTAAAAAAACTGACAATATATATATTCATGGTGAACACCTATACTGTGTAGAATTTTAAACATAACATATCTACTATCTTTGAAGTCAAAACATGTTCATTTTATGTTTACATGTACAAAGGGACAATGTAACAATTATCATCAATATTTTCTAATATTAAATTTAAGCAAAGTATATCTTTAAAGAAGAATGAAAGAAACACCTCACCATACAAAAAAAGAAGAATAATAATTATAAAACGTTCCCTTTCTTCACCGCCGCAGCGCTTGACCCGCCGCTCTTGTGAAATGATATAAGGTCTTATTGATATTAACTTTTGTTCAAGATGAAACGACCATTTTCATTGGCTGAAATAAGTCGTGGCCACAAGATAATAACTCGTGGCCTCAATATAATAAGTCGTGGCCACAAGATAATAACTCGTGGCCACGAGATAATATCTTGAGGCCACAAGATAATATCTTGAGGCAACAAGATAATAACTCGTGGCCACGAGATAATAAGTCGTGGCCACGAGATAACATCTTGAGGCCACAAGATAATAACTCGTGGCCACGAGATATTAAGTCGTGGCCACGAGATAATATCTTGAGGCCACAAGATAATAACTCGTGGCCACGAGATAATAAGTTGTGGCCACGAGATAATATCTTGAGGCCACAAGATAATAAGTCGTGGCCACGAGATAATAAGTCGTGGCCACGAGATAAAATAAAACTGCAAATGTCACCTCTATGCCACCGTATCTATGCCACCGTACGGCGCATATTTTCGATCGTGTAACGGTTTTTAAAAACGTTTCTGCTACATCTCAACATCTTTTAGTATTATCCGAGTGTTTGGACTCAAAAAATAAATTATCAATTGAACCCAATCTGTCTCTTTTAAAACTGGTCAAATTTTACGGTATTTTAAAAAGAGACAAGGAGTGACATCCGCCATTCGCCGCAACGTTTTTCAATATACCGTAAATTTGACTGATTTTTAAATGTACAGATTATATTAAATTGAGATTAGATAATTAAAGACCATCCGCTCGCATGATATGAAAAGATATTCAAAGGTCGGACAAACAATATGTAAAGCCGGTACGGATTCGGATTTATGCGCCGCAATATGCGGTCCTGTTCCAGAGTTCCTATGAAGTTAGTCAGATAGCCGGTGTAGACGAAAATGTGTTCCGGCTGTTCCGGATGTCTAACATCATTTAGGTGACCACTAAAGCTGCACAAACGCTAGACACATTGTCGTTTGTAAGATTATAACGACGATCGAGGTTGGTTGTTTATGTAGTCAATATTTTCTTGCATATCAGACTGATGTTACAGTTAGTGATAACCATGCCGGGAGTGCGTGCTTTAGGATGACATACTTTCGCCGTTTTGAATGAAGTTGCAATTTCATACGCTCGTGAAAGTTTGTTTTTGTGTAAGATGAAATTTAATTTCATCTTATGGGCTTTAAAAACAGTATTCTCACGAGTGGCGTAAGAAGACACTTTTATAAACAACTTTACCTTCAACGTGGATAAAGCTAGTGCAGCTCAAATACACGGTGACCTGTCCGGGCCAGTTGACGGAACTCCACTGAGGTCCAAAGGCCTAAAATACAATCATTTTGAATTTCTTCCATAAATTAGATGGGGAATTTAAAACAGAAAAATATGCAAAAGATTATTAAGAAGTATACTCTGAAATAAAGTAAAAAAATCGTATTTGTGCTTTTCCTAGCTCGATTTGGGTGAAAAACGCTGCAACACTTAAATTTTGGGTTATATTTCACAATTAGAATAATAATTCAGGGAAAGCGGAGTGATCGAATGATCTGAAATTTTGGACACAAGTTATTGGTCTAGACCTTCACCGAATAGAATATTAATCTCGAAAATTATGTCCAGTCCTTTCATGTCTGAAAACCTCAGTGGAGTCCCTTTAAATGATACCTTTTGACGCACAAGATTTATATTGAAAACTTTTGTGTTGCCCTTTTGTAGCCGTATAGATAAAAAAAAAACGAGATTTTACATTATCTCATGAATCATTTAGCGCCATTCAACAGCGATTATTCATTTTTATTCTCACCTGTCTCTTTCTAGAATTGTAGCTTATTTGCAGCAATAAAAGTTTTTTTAATATAATTTATGAACTTACAAGCCAGTGCGTTCGATTATTCGTAAAGAACAACAAAAGCCAGGATTTCTTAGTTTAAAAAGGGCCAAAGTTCTATCAAAATCTAAATTAGAGTTATGGGCCTTGAAAAATGCCCTTCCTTCAGTTGTTTAGGAAATACCAACTTACACATAAATACTTAAAGATCCTGTAACTCTTTTTTATGGTTTTATATCATAAATATAATGCTCACATGAGGATTTATCAATATTGTAAGTTTCAAAAAAGATGTTACGGAATTTCCATTTCATGTTAATAAAGGGAGGTAATTAGAAATTTAATTTCTATAAAGTCCAAATCAAATTTTCCAGTAAGAAACGAATGCATAATATTTTGATTACATATAATGTGAACATATTTGCAGTACATATTTTTTCATATTATTCGATGTTTGAAAATTGATTTAGAAGCATAATTAAATACATAAATATAATTTCACTTGGCTGTGGTAATAACCTGAAAGATCCTGTATGTTTTGTGATTGATACTGTGTGTATATGAATGAATGAATGAAGTTATCACATTGCAAATAAATTAAATATGTATATACTTATGAAAATAAAACAATTTTCTAATATCAAAGAAAATGTAAAATGTGTACTGCAAATATTTGTGCACGTTATATTTAATCAATGATTTTTGTTGTTGTTTTAGTTTTATTTATACTGGGTGCCGGTAAACCCAAATGTCACAGACTATCGGCCTCTGTTGCGATTGCTGGTCGTAGAGCCTGCAACGGAGGATTTAATTGGCCTGCAACGTCGTCGATCGTAGAGCCGCGACGGAGGTCTTTTCATGCTGTCGTTCGTCGTAGATCGTCTCTAGAACCCATTTTCACGCTTCCTGAACAATGGTTGACAATTATAGAGGAAAGGCACCTCTTCCGGGAGCAGCAGCTCTCTTAAGGGCCACACCCTTCGCTTTTGGTTAGGTCACACCAGCTAAGTGACCTAACTATAGGTCACCCATCTGGTGTGACTTATGCCTTCCGAGCGACGTGCACGCCGCGAAAAGATGTCGGAAGCTAATCAATAAATTATATGCATTCATTTCTCATTGGAAAATTTGACTGAAAAATCTATAGAAAATAAATTTCTAATTATCTCCCTTTATTTACATGAAAATGTTAAATTCAGTAATATCTTTATAAATAATGCTTGTTGTTGACAAAACTTAATTTGGGCATCATATTTATGCAATAAAAACATGAAAAAAGTGTTACAGGATCTTTAATCAAAGTGTGACGCTGACAACGACGCCTTGGCAAGTACCTCTTCTTCGAAAAGTCGAGCTAAAACCTTAAATCTTTTCAGGCGATATTTTAGCTGCCTCAAACAGGACACCATAGAAACGGCAATTCGTTTTTCCCCAGCAACCTGACTTCGTATGTCTGTAAGAAGAAACTTTTGAAAAAAAATCGTACTGTATCCAGTTTGTAAGTTAAGCATAAATTACAACGCCGCGACTAGATCTATTGTAAAAGCTAACCTTAAAATATACAATGTCAGGAAAGCTGAGAGATATTAATTTTTTTTAATCATAAGCTGTGACAACGATATTAATCTCTCCAGCAGACGATATCTTAACACGTGGCGTTGATTTTGTTTGAATGTTATTACAGAAATTTCATTGCGGTCTGTGTTAAAGAAGGATATACAGCCGACTCCACTTATAACGAAATCGCTTATAGCGAATTATCTTTTATAGCGAACTTAATCAGTATCCGGATTAGGACAGTTTGTAAGTTCATCAAAATACGTACTTTTTATCCCTTTGTGTTGTTTTCGTTGCTGTTGTTTCTTATATTGTCGCTTTTTTGTATTTCATATATCTATTAGTCTTTTTTTAAAGGTATAAGTGATTATTTTTGTTTTTGTAAGACGATATGCCTCCATCGGTTCTTGGCCGAGACAAGGTTTTCATCAACAAGGCTGTATGGGAGCTTTATATAATGTATGCGATATTAAAACTTCAATAGTCTCACGACTAGGTAAAACTCCATGGTGGGATTCAAACCAACCCCGGTGAGATGCAATTGGTTAAAAGTCAGCGAACGTAACCTCTCCGCCTCTATCATTACCTTTAAGACATTTAAAACTACCATTTGCTCTAAACCATCTCATTACAATGCTGATAGGGGTGTCACGGTTAGAAAAAATGCCAACCGTTTAAATGGCGACGTAATAACGGTGTTAAACGTTTACCCGACTGTACTAATAAAATCCTTCGATATTCAACATAAACTTTGTTTCTTTATGACAAGATATGCCATTTTGTTAATATTTTTGTACTCAAAATGATAACGATACACATCCAAATACGGAATAACTATTTCCGCAAGTGTCGTACCGTATTCGATCAGATCGGAAAAAAATACATTGTTGAGTACAACTTAAGTACAAATAACTGTCATATATTGTCGGTAATATTTAGAAACAATTTTAAAACTTTTCTGGTGGCTGATTTTGAACGCTTTTGTGCGTCGTGTTGGCGCTAGCGACAATAGGACAAAGCACCAAACGGCGCGTTGTCGGACTTTCGACTTGTCGTCCTGTCGCTAACAATGTCGTGTGGCGTGATGTCGCGATGTCACATTTTCGCTCGGTTCAAATCGAAGGATTGGCTTATAAACCAAGCGACAGGGCGACATCGCGACAACGCGCTGCACGACAACGCGCCGTTTGGTGTGTTTCGCTAGACACAAGACGACAGCGCCGTTTGGCGCTTTGTCGTGTTGTCACGCGCAATGTTCCAAATCAGCCACCATACTTTTTGCACTTTAGTTTTAAACTTATCTCGGTTACAGGTTACTGAAATTTTCTGACCCGTTTTTAGTACAAAAACTGACCGTACTGTACCCGTTTAAACGGATAAACGTGACACCTTCAAAAGTACATCATGACAAGATTTTGTTGCAACGAATATTCCCACCCGGTGTAAGTTTCATGATACAAAAACTAATTGAATTATTTAAATAAATGTAAATTATTCTTATGATAACAATCTGTGATACGGTAGCTTCATTATTTATTCAGAAAGGTAAAAAGAAGGTAAATTAGTGTGCGTCTGTATTAGTGTGTGTGTTTTGTTGTTGTTGCTGTGCGCGTGAGCATGTGCGCGCGCGCTTATGTTTATACCTGATGTGTTGTAGGCTCTAATTACAAGCAGAGAGTAAGGAATTTGTTGCAGAAAATAATACTAGAATTTTGTTTTAAAATTTAACCTTGCAATCGATTAATTAGCAATTTTGATTTTGTTTGCGCTAAATAACATGATTATACAATGAATAATGTTCCTATGAATATGATTAAACATCAGATATCAAGTGGAGTTATTGTTTTTCACACAGACAAATTTCATCTTAAGATAACATAAAACATGTATCTTAACAATGTATATAACCTATAACAAGATTTTCTACATTTTCCCTTTCAAGCTATATATATTTGCATCTCAACCATAACAAGATTTTCTAAATTTTCTTTTCCAGCTATATACTTATATCTCTAACAAACGAACCATGTCACAACAAACAAAAGCGACAATACCAGTCATTGACCTCGAACCAATAAGCATCCGTCATGATTCCGATGAAATAGACAGAGATACTTTGGCAGAAAAAGGAAATGAGATGAAAAACGCTTTACAAACTTATGGATTCTTTTATGCTAAAAATCACGGCATTACAGCAAACCTGGTCGACAATGTACTGGCATCCGCGAAAAGCTTTTTCGAAAAGGATGAGCAAAGTAAAAAGCGCCATTTCCGTGGAGCGAAAGGTGAGCTTGGTTGGATTAGAATGGAATCCGAAAAGTCAGATCCTGATTCACCAGGCGATTTAAAAGAGAGCTTTAATTACCATCCTACAGACGATAGGAATATCTTCTTGCAATCAGATTTTAATCAAAATTGTAAAAGTATGTATTCATTGTGTAGCAAACTGACGTATAATGTAACAGACGCTCTCTCCATTGCACTTGGTTCTGGACACAGAATTTTAAGAGAAGCATATCAACAACTCGGTCTCAAGGGTAACCAAACTTTATTCCGAAGTTTAATGTATCCACCAATTCCTCCCAACCATGACGTGAAACCTGGCCAGATTCGACTCGGAGAGCACACAGATTACGGGATGGTCACTTTTCTTTTCCAAGATGACGCTGGGGGCCTAGAAATGAACACACCAAACTTAGGTTACGTACCTGTTACCCCCATTCCTGAAACAATCGTTGTTTTTGTCGGTTTGCAAATGCAAATCATCACAGGTGATGCACTGGTCGCTCCAAAACATAAAATTCTCTTTCCTGTATCTGAGGCGGAAGCTAGAAAGCGTCGACAATCAGCAACGTTTGCTCTCCGGGCAGACGACAATTTCGTACTTAAATCCCTAGACGGATCGCAGAAATATAAACCAGTCTATTCTTCGGAATATTTGGATCATCGCCAAACGGAAGTTATTGTATAGCATGTATTGTTACAACAAGTATACACCTACAAACAGTCTACACGTAGTTTTCAAAAATAAATGACATCTAAGAGCCAGTTGGTTTTGACGTGTAAAGCTGGAAGTATATCAACAATAACCTTGTTGCATTATTTTAAAGATCCTGCAACACAATTTTTATATGGTTTAATATCAAAAATATAATGCTCAAATGAAGATTTATCAATATTGTAAGTTCCAAAAAGCATTGTTTGTAAAGATATTACCGAATTTACATTTTCATGTTAATAATAATGGGAGGTAATTAGAAATTTATTTTCTATAAAGTCTAAGTTAAAATTCTCTATAAGAAATGAATGCATATTTTTTAATGATTGCATATATAACGTGGACAAATATTTGCAGGACACATTCTACATATTCTTCGCTGTTAGAAAATTTTAAGAAGCATAATTATATACATATATATATATATAGTATATAATTATATACATAAACAACCTTAATTACAACATGCAGGATCTTTAGGTAAATACCAAATATTACCATTGAATAGCCCTTGAAGCAAATAATCTAGATTTCTTTTATTAGTTATTATCTTGCTATATACTATAAATATTTTTTTCTACAGTCATAATCATCGTTAACATATGTTCAAAAAGTCAAAATTTAACAATTCAAACAATCAAGAAACAAGCAAAGAAGAAATTATATCGACTGATAGCACGCTTTTTATTTGTTAAATTTTGATTTAATAAACATTGACTTTGTGTATTGTTGCTGTTTTTAGTGCCGACGCTGGTGGTGGGTTATATAGATGACAATAAGACAATAACCAGATGACCATTACTTAATAATTCATTTGACACAATTCTAACTGCATTACTTTATAGTACATTAATTAAGTTATGAGTGACACTATTTTCAAGTTTAAATAGAAAGACTAGATCAATCTGAGTAAAGTTAAGATCTGCTTATTTTAAAATGCAGATCTGATGACGACCGTATATGTTTAGCGTTCTTTATAATTTGGATTTTCCGAGAAAATTATTTTTAGCCATGCAATCAAACCGGTTCTTACATAGGCATTAGAAGAAGTATCAAAATACTGTTATCCGTGGTAGTTAAACAAAGTTTTTAACAAATAAACTTGAAATAATAGTCCATTTTTAATGGGCAATATTGTTTTCCTGAACGCCATGTTTGATCTCGAAATCGTGAAAATTACCTTCTCCGTATTGGTTATCCCAGGGTTAAAATAAGAAACCACATCGCTTTCAAATTGTGAATGCTCGCTGATGATTGGCTGTGTGAAAGGTCACAAGAAATGTTTTGGTACTTGGTCACGTTCAGATCTCAAAGCGGAACGTATGATTTTAATCAGATTGTAGAAATAGATTTTATTTACACAATTCACATGCTTAATTGCATGGCATATAAACATTACAATATCTGTTGATAACATGAACGGCACTTTGAAAGAAATGTATTTTATGCTTACACTATCAAGTTTATATATATATAATTTATTATAAAAGTTATAATAAACAGACTAATATTGTTGTTGTTGATGTTTGGGTTTTTTGCTCATGGAGTATCACTTCGTCCTTGTTCTAGTATAGCTACAATATATTGTTAAACCTCATGTTGTATACTTTGAGAGAAATAAAGTTATCTGTCTGTCTGTCTGTCTGTCTGTCTTGTTGCAGATTGGCCATGCATATGTGATTTTGTAAATAAAAATTTACAACTTAAGCTAAATAAGTAACACAGCTGACTGATCGTGAAAGGTGCACACAACAATCCGTTTTATCGGGTAAAGACATCATTGGAATTCTATATCTATCAATGAAATTTTCAGTTTCAGTTCTAATTCGGCGCCGCGAGGTTAAATGTAACTCAATAAGCGGGGTACTAGAATACATGTAGCTAGTTTTTTTATTGATATGTGGCATTATTGGTTCAGCGACAACAGAAAATCTGTGAAAGATTACCTCGCTACGCGCTAAAAAAATGAAGCGTGAAAATGAACGCTTATGAGTATCATGCAATGACAGATGTAGGTATTCTAAGGTATGTGCAGTTATGTGTATGATGTGTGCCTAGAATGCTTTGTTTAGGCATAGACATTTTAGGGTAAAAAATAATGTAAGTATATATAGTGTCACATTTAACTGTGAAAAAAACGTTTTTTCATGTCATTTGGAATACCATTTTGAGTTTCAAAGAAAATTGAACACACTCCTAAGGTACCTTTCAAATCTTGCCAATGTTGCCGTACCTGCTATTCAATTGGAGTTAAACTTGGACGGGCTTTACGAGAAAAACACCAAAAGACCGATATGTCAGGATTTAAACCTTCATCAAGATCACTTGCTAGTTTATGATAAACGTGATTTAAAGCAAATTACGAGCGATTTAATTAATAGAAATACGGAATCACTTAAAAATGCCTAAAAAGTTTGCCATCACTGGAATAACTTTTTTTCTAAAATTATTTCAAGAAAATGCGTGTAGCTCTTTGGCTATTAAGTGCAACATTTTACACAACAAATCCACTTCTTTTTATTAAAGAATGAGTCATATCAAAACAAACCTGATATATTTTTTGTTATAAGGATATCCGGCAAGTTAAATGGCTCATATAATAAGATGCAATTAGAAGGGAGACAACCCTTGTATGTCACAATATCAGATTTATACTAGTTTTCTCCATTTACAAGTCAGATTAATAACTGGTTGCAAGGTTGTATAATTGAAGCCTTTAGGCGACGGTTATATTGCAACAATCCGTTTACATTATTAGTTATAAAGATTGTTGACAGGTTATATGACCCTATATAAACGGCATTTTGTAAATAGCGGATCGGGTTATGTTGCGAATAGCCGATTATATACGGCCATATAACCTTTCAGCAATCTTTATAACGAATCTGTAATACAGCAAGCATCATTTTTTAGAGAAAAAAGTCAGATTTATTTATGAATCGACAGTCGTGTATATAAAATTATATAAACGTCACGATTATCAAATGAAAAGCGACGGTACAAACGTGCAGTATTATAAATGGCCAAATATCATGTCAAACACCCTTAATAATGACCAATTTAGAACACAGCAGAATAACTTTTTTAAGGGTAAACAAAACATTATTTCGTATATAAACCCGTATATAAACGTCACGATTACCTAATGAAAAGCAACGTAACAAACGTGCAACATAATCAGCAAATAAAAACTATTCTTGCAAGTAACTGATTCCGTTGAAACATAAATAAAAGAAATCTCGCATTAACAAATTAATTTAAAAGATATGGTTTACATTAAACATAGTCTTTTTTTCTCTCACCCGTTTATACTGAAAAGTAGTCCACATAATTTTGCAGATTTTGTGTATTATCGTCAAATATTTAAATCTATTCGTTAAAACATTATTCATAATATTAAATAAGACAAAATCTGTAACACAATTGATTTGAAAGTCACGATAAGGAAATAAGTATTGTACCACAACGTATATTACACACTGATATCTTCCAAGGAGACATTGACTTGTACGATAATTGGTATCATGCACAAGTAAGATCTAAATGATTCATTATCTAAAATCTGTAAATGTCTATCTAAAAGTATAGATGTACACAAGGTCACTTCTTCCCACTACAACCATCTTGTTTCCTCTTGGAGATACAGCGACGTCTAGCGGCGCTAATGGTGACGTCGAGATCATTCGGATTCGCTCTCCCTCGTTCGTTAACTGCAGAACTCCTTTGTTTGCGTGTGAAGCAACGTACACGTTACTTTGACGATCTACACACATTCCGCGAAAGTCTCCGCATCCTGTGTAAGTATTCCGGAAGAGGATTCGACCACGGCCGCTGTAACATTCAATGGCGTCTATATCAGTAGCTATGAATATTTTATTTGTTGCTTCATCAAACGCAATACCTTGGACGTTTTCATGATTAGCGGTGATATCAACTGCGACTTTGTGATGTAGCTGTTTATCTGACTGACCTATCTGCACGCGACCTTTTTCATTTTTCTCCATTTGGTGTTGAATAGAAATGTATTCTCCCGAAAAGTTGCTCAATGCAAAACAGCTTATATTAGTTTCTATCGTCTTGTAATCTTCAAGGGTCCTTTCGCTTAAAGATGACTTTAAGATATGTATTTCTTTACTCTCCGGTAAAGACACGCACGCAGTCCGAACCCCGAGAACAGCCACTCCCCAGGGTCGCGTTTTGAAGTTGGTATGACACACAAAGTCGCCGTTGTTATGGAACAATAATACTGATTTACTCATTCTATCGCCGATAATGATATCGCCGTTGGGAAAAATGTCGACCGCTCTGAGATCATCAAATGGCCCTCTGGCTCCAAAGATTCCAGTTTCACGAATAGTTGCATCTCTGAACGACATAACCTTGGATGGATGATGATCATTCTCGACCGATAAGTGTCCAAATTTACGTACTGTATTTGCTACGGACTTTAACCGCTCGTCCATTTTGAATGTATAAACGATTTCCTTAGGTTCTTTATTATTAGTCACAGCAAGTTTCTCAAATCTACGGCATTCTTCCTTTATCTTTTCGAATGTGATAAATAGTTGTGAGTCAGACCCATGTGTTATTGCAGCCTCAAGCATTGAGATCGTGTCTAAAATAGCCTTTACCGCCCTTTGTCCTTCTTCTATCGTATTCAGAATCTCGACAACACGAGATTGGTGTAAAGAATCAAATTCGTTCAAAAATGTATTTTCCATGGTACCAAGAAGCTCGATTAAGCTTGTTTTGAGATCTCTAATTTCTTGGAGAATGGCGCTCTTCTTTTGTCCGAGAGCATCACGTGCTTCGGTCTTCCTGGAGAGTACTTCCTGTTGAGCGTCTACGCATGCGTGTAAGCGTTTTAACAGCTTTTCGCCTTTCTGTTGAGTTCGGATGTCCTTACCAAGTTTTGCCATATCAAATACGTTCTCACACCTACGATGGACGGCAACTGCACAGACAGGACAACATTGCTGCTTATGGTCTTTGCAATAGTATTGCATAAATTGGTCTTCGTGATCTGGGCATTTTTCGTCCTTTATAATGGCGGCTACAGGTTGCGACTTGATTCTATTTATATCAATGAGAACATGACTTCGTGTAAGACGCATTCCCCGGTGGCTGTTAGAGCATGTTGGACACAGTGCTTCACGACACGATGTACACCAAGTGAATGCATTGGCTAACTTGTGCGTATTCTTGCATGGGTCGCACTTCCGCTCACCCTTCTTCAAGTCAACGGCGTCCATTACTGAATCCACTAGCGTGTTTGATTTAAAATGTTTTGCCCATTCTTCCGGTTTGAGGTTTGTGTCCGGTGCAGGTGTTGGTTCCTGGCATACAGGGCAGAAGAAGCAGTTGTCTCTTCTCTCTGACGTAATGATATGAGCGTTCAAGCATTTTAAGCAGAAGGAATGTAGGCATGGTAAACATTTAGGCGCTCGCAAAGTTTTCCGGCATATGGGACAGTTAATGAAATTGTCCGGAAGTCCAGGGAACGGGCGAGAATCCTCAAAATTTACTTGTGCCATTTTTTTTATCTGACGTTTGATTAATTTTCTACCCACAATGTTTCTGTTAATAATTTTTTTATATGTCTTCACTGTTGTTGACGAACTTCTCCTATTAATATTAAATAAAATACAATTTGTCCATCGCTCGTTTTCTTTCCTGTCTTACATAACGAAACAAAATACAATTGCATTTATTAACTAATGAGTATTCCTCACGAATTGCAAAACTCACAGATAACACTATCACTTTTTACTCTTTTTTTCGTTAAATGCATGTGTAATATTCCTTTCAGAAGGAAGCTCAGTGCTATGCCTTGAGAATGGTTAACATTTGTTAACCACAAAGTCACTCTACCAGTGAAAGTATGACTAAATTACTCTTTTTTAAATTCATATAAGATTTCTATATCGCTTATAGAAATAAAAGTGTCCTACCGTAACTTGATCTACTCGTGTATTGTTTTTAACACAAAGAAAATAAACGGGACCTAATCATCGAATGATAAGAAAAGTTCATATATCTAATCAATATCATATTTTCTAAATTGAAGTACATGGTGAAACACAATACAGGAATTATTTTATATTTCTACTTTAAGTACATAAACGCAAATGTATATAAAATAAATGTCACATTGAATTAAAAGCCGATTTTACATGTGATTTTTCTATGCATAATTTCCCGCTCATGACTTTCTTTCTTTTATACGAGCAGACATAGTATTCTTATTGAAATTCAAAACTGAAAAATGAAAATGTACTCGAAAATTTACTTGTTTTAAATATTTATACAAGGGGTTATACGAGTACATGTAGATGTTTATGTAATACTATATTGAAGTAGGCTTTCATATTGAAAAGAAAATGAGCCGCGTCACGTAAGCGAACAGCATGGATCCTGATCAGACTGCGCGGATGCGCAGGCTGGTCTGGATCCATGCTGGTCGCAAAACCATTATGTTAGTTTTGTCGTGACGCGGCTCAAATATTATACAATGTAGTAAATTATTTCATTTTTTTTATTTCTTTACTACGGTATTAACTTACATGTTGAAATTATACACGGCCAGTTTTACTATCTTGGGTCATTCAATAACTAATATACTTTAACTACGTGGCTTACATAGTAAGTTAAAAAATTCTTAATTTAAAAAAGCTAAAATTATTCTCTTTTAACTTGCTAATTAGTTAGAAGAAGACACATGTACTCTTTTTCTTTTTGATTAATAAGATGTAGACTATTTATTACCTGTAACTTTAAATTTAAACAAGAGACTTTAATTAAAAAACAAATATATACCTCAATGTGGCCATACCACGTGACTTTTCGGGTGCGGAACACGCCGATTTTTCACCCGATTCAGGTATGTTTTTTATTCATAACTTATTTATTACTCAACCGATTTTGATCAGATAAGGCGCAGAGTACCCGTAATTATATCAGCTTTCCACGGTATATCAAAATTCTGAAAACCCCTGAATGGTTTTTGAGAACATTCGAGTACAGTTTTCTTCTCATAGCCGGGGCCGAGGGGAACGGTACACACTCATTTGTCATAACAAGCGATTTCTAGCAAGTTATATGTTTTTTGTCACTATTTCATAGAAAAATACATGTTAAATCTGATATATTTACTATGTCTAATGTATCGAGTGAATGCGGTGATGTTTTAGCATATTTTCGTAAAGTTATGTTGAAATGGTACGGAACACACTGTTATTTAAAAAGATACGGTACACACACAATTTCTGTCTTTGAAATAATTCTAAAATAAAATATATGAAAATTTAATTTAAATTATAATATGAGTGATTTTTTTTCATAGTTATACATTTTATTAATTTAAACAAGAACCCTGGGACATGTTTTGCAATGTATCATTATGCTTTCTTCAAATGTTAATATGTATTTGTGCATTATATTTCAGTAGTAATTGTCCTATACTAGTACTTAAAATTACCTGGAGTATGTTAAACACTTCCATCTTCAAAGAATCATGTAGTTGCGTTTCAAATGATTGTTCTGTAGAAAGAAATGTTGTTATAATGCTGTGTTTATTGTTGTTTATTGTTGTTTTTTTATTTCTTTTAGTTTTAGTGAAGTGTAAGATATGTCTTTTTGCTTCCTCCTGAAAAAAATAAAATAATGTCATGACCTAAATCGCCTGAAAAATATCATTACTTGATAACATTATATATATTTATATTTTGTTAATAATAAGTAAGTCACTAGGTACAGTTTTGCAGTATCATGGTCATGTTTAATTAAATCAAAACACAGAAGGCGCTGAATTTGTTTGGGTCTCAGAATGTCAGAAAGGTGAAGGTTATGAGATTACAAACCAATTTGTTTTTGTATTATTAGTGACACCAATGCTGTTTCCAGTGTTATAAATGATAGTAAATTGGCTATAATGCTTATTGCAACACTGATATTCATTTTCAATTGTTTATTTGGCTTGAAAAAAAAACAACAAAAAAAACAAAATAAATGAAAACATGAGTTGCCTTAAATGGGATTTGAGCTCAGGACATCTCTCTTTTTTCTTCTTTCTAAACGAGCGTGTAATTATCCCCTCGACCACGGGGAAGTTACACGATAACAGCCTGAAGAAACCATATCATTTCTAAATTAAGTTTGTAACCCTTATTTATTTCGTTTAACACTGGTGTAAATAATCATGGAGCTTATTATTGCATGTATATCTGTAAAGAATGACACAATATTTTTGAACCTTTGACCAATCGGGAAGTACTTTTTCTTCCCCTGAGAAGGCTTGAAAATTAATGCGCCTGTCATTTGACTACCTTTACGCAGTGATCTCCCATTATTTTGTTCGGTGTTAGAGTACTTATAAAGGTAAGTAACCGCTTCCAGGAGTTCGGACTACTTTCTGCATTGTTTGCAAATAAGAATATCAGAGTCTGAAATTTCGCTACAATTTATTTTGTTTGGTCTGACGAACCCAAACAAATAAAAATGTAGTTGCCATGCGCTTAAATTTTTTTATGTTTTAAAGGCATGAAGCTTTTAAGAATAACTTTACAAGTGCCCTTTTAGGTATATATAAAGATATACGAACGGGCCACCTGAGTAGAATTGAACCGACGTTTTCTTTACGGTAGTTAGAAAAAACTTTTCTCACATAAAAAATCGAAACATCGAAGTCATAGGTTGGTCTCGTACCAACTTTCATGAGTATATTTTAAAAATAGAACGCAGCCTCCATTAGCATTTAATTTACAAAATGGGTATTAATAAGAATAATCAAAAGTGTACTTGGAGTGCACTATCCTCGTAAGACATTGTTTAATCATTTTATTTTTTTAACACAAACACGTCAAGCACACATAACTCCATGAAATCATGTTTTTAATAGCATCTTTAAATGAAAGTCCAAGATAGGCACTAATTTCACCCAAAATTTCTTACATGCATATGTAACAAGGTTACCTTGCTGTAAACTTACGTTACGTTTATATAACAGACCCTTGCTTCCCATATGCGAGTTTCTTCAATTTATCCGGGCTTTTTATTTTTTGACTGCACGCTAAAACTGCGGAAATCTTTGTCCATATGTAGGATAATTTGATAAATTAAATTACATGCAGTTAGTTTTTGGGACCCTGGGCAGATGAATCATTTACCAAATATCATGCTTTAGCAGAAAAATACTTTTAAAACTTTCCGCTGATTTAAATAATCCACTTTCATTCAAAACAGCCGTTTTTTTTCCAAAATTCTCCAGATTTCGATAACATTTTAACTTGCTTGTTTGTTTTTTATATTCATACTCCGGTTTTATTTTTTGACATTCATTTATATATTCGAACAAAAAATAATGGCAAAGAATAATCGCACATAAACAAGATTGTCACATGAATTTCATAATTTGTTTTATAATCCGAAAAAAATACATAATTATTTCAAAATGAAAAACAAAAACAAACACAGTTTTGAATGTATTCCGTATCCCTCCCTAAAATATTAAACATTTTGTAGCCAAATATTAATTGTTTAAAAAACATTTAAAATCGAATTTTTGCGCTACGTTACTCTCAAAATGTTCTCTTTTTTAGTCAAGTAATCCGGTGTGGTTAGCATCAAACTGTTAGGCATAATGATACATTGCAAAACAGATCCCAGTATTCTCGTTAAAATTAATAAAATGATATAAAACTATTGAAAACCAAATCACTCACATTATTAAATTCAAATTAAATTTTCATACACTTTATTTTTAGAATTATTTCAAAGACCAGAAATTGAGCCCCGAGAGTGTGTACCGTATCTTTTTTAAATAACAGTGTGTTCCGTACCATCTTTTCAACATAACTTTATGGAAAATATGTTAAAACATTTCACTGCATTTCACTTGATACATTGGACATATATAAATATTATGCAGAATTTACACGTGTATTTTCTATAAAATAGTGACAAAAAACAATGACTTGCAGAATTCGTTGTTATTGGACAAATGAGTGTGTACCGTCCCCTCGCACCCGGCTTATGAGTAAGAAAACTGTACTCGAATGTTCTCAAAAACCATTCAGGGGTTTTTCAGAATTTGTGATATACCGTGGGAAAGCTGATATAATTACGGGTACTCTGCGCCTATCTGATCAAATTCGGGTTGAATAATAAATAAGTTATGAATAAAAAACATACCTGAATCGGGTGAAAAATCGGCGTGTTCCGTACCCGAAAAGTCACGTGGTATGGCCACATTGTACCTGTTTCTTTGTATTTTATATTGGGTACAAACGGGAGATAGTCCTGTTACAGTAACTCCCAAATTATAACTACAGTTACCTCCCTTTTTATTCCCTAGTGCAGTTAACACTCAATTTTCTCCGGACAATGTTCAGTCAATTATTTTTGTATAATCACAAGAATTTGAAACATACATTTAATGCATGCAGTCAGGACAGAACAGGGACTCGTTACGCGGGACAATTCGCTTCCAGACTGCTTCGGTAATTTCTCGATGATGTGGTGGGCTGTTGCATTAACTTTGATTACAAGACATTTTTTATTTATTTATTTATTATTTGGAGGGGATGGGATACGTCGCACCAACACGTACAGTACATGTCATATGGCGACATGGCGACTTTCCAGCTTTACTCGCCAAGGAAGAGACCTCAGGTGCACCTCCATGTATAATCATCCGACCAATGCGAGCATCTGAGTATAACCACCGAACTTCCGTAAACTAGCTGGATAGTTTTCTCACATGAAATAATCCAAACTTCCTAACAGGATTCGAATCCACAGCGCTAAGGGGCAAGTGATTTCAACCCAAACATTAACTACCAGACCCCAGACGCCCCTTAAATCAATGTCGACCTTAACTGCTATATAACAGCGGTGTATTGAACGAAATATGATTTCTTTTTCAGTCTTAATAATATCACAATATATATGTGCAAATACACTTTAATATCCGATGAAATGCATTCCTTCAGAGTAAAAGATTAAATGGTACTTTAACAGATGTTTTAAATAAATGATTTATTTTTTTATAAAATAAATGTTCTAAACTTTCAAAAGATTAAAATTCTTTGTTCCCATTTTCATTGTTGTAACCATTACACCTGTATTTCTGAATACCAATAATTGCTTCAGTATTGTTAAAAAAGCTATAATTTTAGAAAAGTTTATGTTATTATCATTTTCAATATTTTCATAAATTTAAACGCAGATTTGAAAAATTAATCGCGCTTTTTAATTTAATTATTTGTACTGTAAAATGAAGTGTTATTTATAAAAGAAAGAAAGACAGGTTTTAAATGGCTGTTCCGACTTAACATTGTGTAATTTGGACTGTTCTTTGACCCGGATTTATTTTTACTAAATTAAAGACCATCGTAAATTTAAAGTGCTCATTATTATAAACACATATTAAGAACACATGCTCCTTTCAATATTTTAGTACAATAAAGCGCTTAATCTCCAAATAACATTTTTTGTGAGCCGCCATTGATCGATAAGAATTTAGGATTTATTTACAAAATTTAAAACTCTTTGTATTTTAAAAAACTGATCATCAAAATTGAATGGAGGCCGATTAGAATAAATAAACAAAAACCTACAACCGGTTTAAAAAGAGTGTGCTACTTATGTTTGAATAGATTTAAGTTTAAAGACCAAATAAGCTTTGTTAAGAAAAACATTTTTTCGTCCCATGTTTTACTTTAAAAACATGAACTGAAAGTACAAATGATTTAGAAGACAACTCTAACACCTCTTACACTAAGAGCAAAAGAGTGAATTTGAGAAGAAACGAAAAGAAAAAAATCAATGCCAGTTTATAATAACCCTTCTATCAATTTATTATACCCATGCAACCAGTGCAGACCATGATGTAACGTCCATTTGTTCGCTTTGTAGTAAATACACTTTTTTTTAAATAGCATTGTACAGACTGAAATATGGAATATGGACAATTCATTTTAGATATTAGCGTGGTAAATAATAAGTAAGGCCGTAGATCGAAGATAACCAATACAGATCGAAGATAACCAATGCAGATCGAAGATAACCAATTTAGACCGAAGATAACCAATACAGATCGAAGATAACCAATACAGATCGAAGATAACCAATACAGATCGAAGATAACCAATACAGATCGAAGATAACCAATACAGATCGAAGATAACCAATACAGATCGAAGATAACCAATGTAGACCGAAGATAACCAATTCAAATGGAAGATAACCAATTCAGATTGAATATAAACAAATTTAAGAAGACTGACGATAACCAAAGGAGACCAAACATAACCAAATCAGATCTAATTAACATAACCGATTCAGATCGGACAAAACGATACAGATCGAACATAACCAACTGACATTGAACATAACCAATTCAGATTGGACATAACCGTTCAGATCTAACATAACTGTTTTAGACCGAACATAATCAATACAGACCGAAGGTAACCAATACAGATCGAACATAGCCGTTTTAGATCGAACATAACCAATGCAGACCGAAGCTAACCAATTCATATTGAACATAACCAATACAGATCGAGATCGAACGAAACCAAAACTGGTCAAACATAACCAATACAGATCGAATACAACCAATTCAGATCAGACATAATTAATGCAGATCGAACATAACCAATACTGATAGAACATACCAATACAAACGAATGAGCAGCTAACGCGCAAGAAAACTGCCCAATGGATTTCCAGGTATAGATTTTTTTCAATGTAAAGTTTAAAAAAAGGTAATTCGTATTGTTTTCTTATCATGATATTTTTTTAAATTATACTGAAATATATATTCATATATATATTCATATATTCGTAATGTTTAATGTGACATAATACCTGAAAATTTTACCGATAGAAGTGTTTAAATTTTTCAAATTAAAGGACTGAGAAAAGTCATGTTTGTTGAACAAAAATGTTACAGAAAGGAAGAAGAAAATCAACAACAAAAAACAACACCAACAATAAATAAAAAGAAAACGAGAACATTTGGTGCAAGCGACGTTTGTATAGTATTACTTCAGATTTTATTCCTTATTCCGAATTAAATTAATTAGATTAAGTTATATTCAATTAAAAGCTGTCTGCATCTTAAAATTCACACCATTCATATTAACTTACTTTGTTGTAAAGAAAAAAAAAAGCTTTATCTCTATATGAATTGATTATCTTACAAAATTCCTAAGTTTATATGATATTCGATGTATTAAAAGTATAAACTGTAAACACTTTTGAAAGTGGTTGTACAATTTTAATAAAATGAGTAGGTAGGATTAGCACTAAAATCCGTTATTGTTACGTTCTAATACAGATTTTAAAACTGTTTCTAAATATGGCGATTTTTTTCATTTGAAGAAATCTAAATCATGTATGTAAGTGCCAACGTGGAGAAGCATATAAACAATATCTTCATAAGTGAGTATATATTTGAATTTCATGTTGAAAAAAAAATTGTTCATTATTATGTCATATATACATTTATTATATACTTAGAAATGAAATATTGAAAAATATTGATGAAATAAAATGCGTATTTTCATTTTCCGTATTTTCACTGTAAAAATTTATTTTTCACTGTAGTGAAACATATTTTCCGTATTTTCACTGGTGTCTTGCCGGACTACTTTCTTTTAAATTCTGCCAGTGCACAAAATTTAAGGGAAAGTCTTTCAAATTTAATGTCAAAAAAGAGGAAAATGTATATAATAAACAGAAAATTCTAGCTTTTTCTATAAATACATGATTTATTTTCATCTTGTGGCATGAAAATTACCATATTTCACTCGTGGCTACCGCCACTCGTGAAATATTTAATTTCATACCACTCGATGAAAATAAATCATGTATTTATAGACAAAACTTGAATATCCTCTATGTATTAATATAAAAGTTATCATATTTTTGTTATTTTTTATGTCATATATATTTAAATAAAACATATTTTATATCGAAGAGAAGATGGTTTGTGCCAATGATTAAATATTGAAAGCATGTAAACAATGGATTATCATTTGTCATTTGAAATATAATTCACATAATAGGATTTTTAAAAACCATGCGATTCTTTCCTATTTTTAAAAAATTAACAAATAAATACATGTAAATAGATAACTTTAAAATTTCCGTGGTAAATTTGTACATTTTTTTGTAATAAACACATAAATCTATCTGTGGATGGAAATCAATTGCAGAATTCATCAAGTGATACCAGTAGCGATGCCTATCCTGTTTATGCAAAGAGTTAATCTTTATTTCTGTATTTCTTTTATTTCGTTTTAGGAAGTGCGGGCGTTCAACAAAAGCAGACGATATATGAGATATGGCGCATGATGCAAGTTGCAGATGTTCATACATGTAATGGAATGATGCATAGAATAAGATATTAGTAACAAGATAAATATATTTGAATTAAAGACATGGCAAAATTATCTGCTGAAAACAAAACAGAGAGAAAAAATGGAATTTAAACGTGCTTTTATAATGCCTTCATTAATCATCATATATGGTTAGATTCCAAAATGTAAAAAAAAAAAAAAGATTTGTGAATATATGGACGCTCAGATATAGTAAAACAACATGTCAAACATTACTGTAACAGACGAGATTTTGAACGAGTTAAATGATGAAAAAGCACGAACGCTTATACCCGCCATGGTCTTCTGTGCATTGCTGATGGCCATTGGAACGCTGGGTAACATCCTCGTTGTCTTTTTTTACGGGTTCAAATCCAAAACCACGTCTGCAACATGTTTCATCCTAGCTCTAGCCATTTTCGATCTGGTGGCTTGTCTTTTTGGAATACCGATAGAGATTACCGACATGCGACTTTTTTACCTGTTTAAAAGTGTAACTGCGTGTCGTCTGCTTGTTTTCGTCAACCACTTTGCTGTCATCGCATCCGCATTTACATTATGCTTCATAGCAATCGATCGTTACAGAAGAATTTGCAAACCATTCGATAAACAGATGTCGGTAAAACGCGCGAGAATCATATGTGGGATTTGCGCGGGACTTGGAGTTATTCTAGGTTGGCCGTCTGTCGCCCTTTACACTGTGGAGAAAGTAGACATTGCTACGATCTATAATAATGAACCGGTAGTGATCACTGGGTACGACTGTACTTCCGTTAAAGCGGAAGTCTATTCACCCTATCTTTGGACATACAGTGTAATACAGTTTGTTGGCTTTCTTGGAATCACCACAGCTTTAATCGTCTGCTACTTTCTCGTGGGACGTCAATTATTCAAACACAAGAAGTTTCGCTTCTATGTAGCCCAGAATGGCTTACGGCGAACTGCAAGTGGCACTGTAACGACTATGACGACATCTAACACTGAATATTCATCCGACAACGCCGTGACCTCTATACCTATCGCCGCGATACCGGAAGAAGACGAGGAGGAGCTGGAGGAAGTGGAATACGAAGGTCCAGATGATGACCCACCAATGATGCAAGAATCAATACCGGATCTACGCGAACTTTTAGAGTTAGATGCCAAAGGTTTAACGGATGTTGATGAAGACAGACCACCTTCAGCTATACGAGACATTCTCGGCGGAAGTGCTCCTAACTCTAGTCGACTAAGCAGGCCTAGTTCGATTCTAACTGACGTAAGTTTGAGATCTAAAGGTAGTATTATGACAGTGAGGAGTGTTATTATTTGTGACGAAAGTGAAAACCAGATTTTTGATATTGAACCTCGTGACAAAAACGCTATTCCTCATTGGCGGCCGAGAAGTGCTTTAAGTGACTCCACGTGGTCTAACAGCATCACGCGGCCCGGAAGTGCTTGTAGTATTAATACTATTTCCCGGCCTCCTAGTATCACATCTATTCATAGTTTAACTGAGGTCGAGAGCAATAATAACTCTCAAACAAAAACACATTCGCTCGGCGGTTCAGATCCTGTACGGGCACCAAAAGAACTCAAAAGAACGCGAAGTGAAGGTTTTGTGGAGTCACGTCCGGTAAGACGAACGGGCAGCAATAGAAGTATTGGAAAAACAGGAGGTATAAGAAGAACACTTAGTGAAGGGAGTGGTTTAAAAAGAACCGGAAGTAATACAAGTACGTCATCACGTTTACGACGCACCGGAAGTACTGAAAGTTCAAAAATGAACACTGACACGGATACGTTAAAAGACATGCGCATGAAAATGCTAGATATAAATACAATAAAATACACTTTTATAATGATTGTAATTGCAGTTGTGTTCGTCTGCAGTTGTGTACCATATTTGGGATTGGCGGTTTGGCGCGTTTACGCACACGAGAATTTAGTGTACGAATTCAATGACGTTCAACAGGTATTGTTTCAAATTGGAATAAGATCGTATTTTCTAAACTGTGCTATAAACCCATTTATTTACGGATTTTTCAATTCTCAATTTCGTGCTTATTTCTACAAAGCATGCTGTTCGTGTTGTGACGCCAGGGACCAAGTTTCGGATGCAGATTGAAACTAAAATTATTATTGTAAATATATAATTTATACCATATTTTTTTCTCTTAGACTGGCCAGTCATGAAGTACAATAATTATACACTATATATACATGTATACTTTCTTCCCAGCCAGCATTTTTATTGGGCGGATCAGTTTTGAAACTTTGAATCCATTTTTTATACATATTATACTACTAGATTAAGCAATCACACAGTTATGTGATCATGCTTGTCGGGTGGCATTTTATCATTGACCAGTAAGAATAACCAAACTGGTCTGTTATATATACAATCGGACTAAAATAAATGTAATGGGTAAATTAAGGTAAATTAAGGCTATGTATTTGATATGCGCATTTTAATTTCATACATTACGTTTCTATTTTTATGGATTTGTTGAAAATTGGTTTGAAATATTGATTTGGTAAAGCTAAGGTGGCAGTATTCCTTAAGTTAAAATTCTGTAAGGACTGATAGCAAAAAAAAAATGAATGTACATGTATTTAATTACCACACATTCCATCACTGTTTTGGTAAACTGGATTGGGTAAAAATATAATTGGTATCTTTGGTATTTTTAGTTGTGAATAGAATATAATATGCATGGTCACATATCGTGATTGAATAAGGCGACGATCATTTTCAAGGGGGGGAGGGGAACCTAATCGGCAGGACAGTAATATTTGCAACAGTTACTGCGCATGTCTGAGAAATAAAACATTTAAACTGACTGTAACAAACATTTCAACCATGTTTTACAGGTTGTAAGATTGGAGATGCCGGCGGGCGGTTGTCTAAGCATAGACACTTTCATCTATTCCCTACTCCTTCATTTCTCAGGGGATTTAAAGGCACAATATGCCTCAGTAATCCATAATTTATTAGATTCTTTAAAAATATCAATCATATTTAAATATAAAGGAGTCAGAATATATAAAATTGTTGACAACTGCAGAAAGTAACATTGAATGGGCAGTAATGTGTCGTAAAGGTAGCAAAATGTAAAAAAGTAGTATTTTGACTTCCATTCAAAATACTAATTCACTTTTATTATACCAATTGTTAACAAATCGAAAAAGGCAAAGATAGTTTATCTATATGGCAAATGTGTATTTTTTTGGAAACTGTTACAAGATTAAAACAATGGTAGCATTTTGAGGCATATATAATGAATATTTAAATAAACGTTTACAAAACTATCGTTATTAAGTGTATAATAAGGCATATCTACGTTGTTGTTGTGTTTTTAACTGAGGAAAATTGAAAACTTGGTTCCTTTCATTTGTTTTTATTACATGTATTATTTATTCGACTTATTTATTTCAAATAATTGAAACGATCATCCGTTTACATAAATGGTGTTACGGGTAGTTATTGTAAAAGTATATAATCTGTCAAATATATTGATAAAATAAATAAAAAAATTGTTTACTCGTATACAAGCATATTGTTGATTCTTATCATAACTGGCAGGTTCCTAATTATCAGTATTTTCGCTGAAGACCACAATATTTTGTCCATGTCTATCATATATATATACCTAAAAGGCTTGTTCTTATATATTAATACACATCTTACTTTCACGCCGTTACAAAACAATAGTATATCGAGCAAAATAAACTCTTTTTTCTGGGTTTCATGATTGTATTTTATAATACTGAACGTTTGTAACGTCGCTTTTCATTTGATAATCGTGACGTTATCAGATCCACATGCAAAACGGACATGTGTGTACATAAGATCAAAATTCGTTGACCAATACTAATAAACCGATTTTTTAAAAAAAATCCAGGTTAGATAGATAAGCATTTCGAAATATACATAAATCATTCCTTTGCTTTAGATTAGATAATAGATATAGTACACGAACATACGTTTTGTTTAGTATTTGTCAGTTTTAAACAAAACACGTCTATAATGACATATGTCATGTTTTTTGTAGTCTTATCTTTTTTTGAGGGCAGCTGATAAATGTATTTAAACTATATTTAGATATAAAACAACAACAACAACAAAAAAAAACAACAAACACAACTAGTGTACGTTAAAGCTCCGTGCCTCCAGATGAGCCAGAATATTTCAAGACAAATAAACTTGAGAAAAAATTTACTAAGATTTTAGTAAAGTAGGTTCAAGTAATAATTGACATCGTATGAGGGATTATGGACTGATTAGTGATTATGCAGTATTGATCACCTTATGCCTACTGCGTTAGTAACGCAGTAATGTCTATTTTGACCTCTTTTTATTTATAATGATTGCAAGTTCTGCTTGCAATGTGTAAATAATTTTCTTTGTTCACCTCACAATATTTCACTTTTAAAGACATTTTTAAAATGTTCATAAAAACTAGATGAATCTGGAGGTATGCTACTATACATTTATATTTTACTTATGAAATACATTAACAATTTCTTTCTCGTGTTGTTCAAAAGTATACAAAGCTTCATAATTAAACAGTTCCTTATATCAATCATAAGTTTATGTCACAAAAGGATTAAAAACTACGTTTTAAAAATCGCTAGGGGAACTGGAGAAAAGGGGAAAGGCCAAAAACAATATCTATTTTAGTTTTCTGATTTTTTAATTTTGATTTTTTTTTTGTTTGGGTCGTCAGACAAACAAAAGGTGGGAAATTTTTCAGCCCCTTTGATGTTTTTTATTTGCAAATGCCAAAATTTATTTCCAATTCCTTTAAAGCGGTTATTTTCCTTTTCAGGGTTCCCGTTTTAACCCCAAAAAATTTAAAGGGGGAGGCACTCCCGAAAAAGATTGAAAATTGGACGGGCCAAATTTTTTCGAAAACGAAAAAAATAGTTCCCTTTTTGGTGGGAAGATTTTTTTAATATTGTGTTTTTTCTTATAGATATCCCATGTTTTAATTAGGTCCTTTGATTTTTTATTTCAGTTTTTAAACAACGGTTTTCCCCCGGAACAAAATATATCGAAATTTAATAAGGGTTACAAACTCTAATTAAGAATAATATGGTATATCTTATAACATCCCCGTGGTCGAGGGGTTTACACGCTCGCTTTAGAAGCGACAGGTCCGGAGTTCAAAATGTAATGCGTAACTTTTTTTATATTTGTTTTTTTTGTTTTGTTTTTGTTTGTTGTGTTTTTTTAATTGATTAAGAATTGAATATCAGTGTTGCAATTAGTCTTATAGCCATTTTATTATAGTTATAACACTGTTAACCGAATTTGGTGACACTTTACAAACAAATTGGTTTATAATCTCACAACCTTCACCTTTCTGACATTCTGAGACCCAAACAAATTCAGCGCCTTCTGTGCTTTGATTTATCTTTATTTTTTAAAGGCAATTCGCTTATAGTTATAATATTTGTATATTATAAATAACAAGTAGTACGTATCTATATTCTTCAAATTTTGCATATTTTATATATTTTATGTAATCCAAATTGAAAGAAAAACTAATGCAAAGGTTTTAGATGGGCCGTAAACAATAGTTTCATTTATATTGGCTTTACATATTTTTATTAACCTGATTTCTGTCAGTTATTTATTTAATCAGCTTTGTAGATCAGTCAATCCCGAGAGAAGATAAGCTTAATTACATTAAAGCTACAGCTGTACAACGAGTACAAACGTTAAAGGAACTCCGCTGAGGTCCAAGAGTATAAGAAAAAAAAACCCATGCAACATTGGGATGTTTACATAGATAAAGTGAGACACTTCAAAACAGAAAGATATGCAAAAGATTATTAGAAAAATACTCGTAAAATAAATTGCTAATTATACATGTGTACTTTTCGTAAAACTATTTCAATTTGGATTATTTTTCATGATTAGATTAATTACTCTGGAAAAACGAAGTGACCGAATAATCTGAAAAATTTTGCAAAAAAAATTATTGGTCCAGACTCACATTAATAGGAATATAGATCTCGAAAAAAAATTCAAGCCCCGTCATGTAAAAAAAACTCAGCGGAAGTCCTTTAAAACAAGCCGTATTGATCGTGAGATCAGTCAAACTGGCAAGCCGCCCAACCAGGTATAACGTAGCGGACATTTCCCTGTAATAGTATTTCTACATTTTCTACAAATTATCCCCATTTTTTTAAATATTTTAATATATATTTTTATTGTTAACGCTAGTAAGGAATAACTTATTATTAAATGCTTATTTTATCGAGTTTTTTAATTAAAATCTCAAAAAAGCATGCTGTTTTTTGGCCGGTTTGGGGATCCTTTGAAACAAAAAAGAATTGGTGTTTTTCAGAAAAAGCACGCCGAAAAGGGAAGGGTAGAAAGGTTTTACTTTGGCTAAACACACCCCTATTCCGGCCAGGTGATTTCAATCACTGCAGTGATGGCAATTCGGAAAAAATTTCCCCATCGGGACATGGGAGGGTTTTAAATTTGAAAATTTTTTTATATATTACCAAAAAAACGGCCCCTTTCATTTCCCTTTAAAATATTGGGCCATTGAAAGGAGTACGTAAGGTTTTTGGACTCGTTTTTTCCCGTTTTCAGAATTTTTAGCAGGTTTTTAAAATTTAAAACCTTAGGAAAAAAACCCTTGAAAATGTTGTTTTTTGTTTTAAATATCTCAAGTTTTAAGTAAATGGCCAGGATTCCTGTTATCCAATATAGACGTTCATCCATGGGGTCACGCAAGCCAAATATCTACCCCGTTGAGTCTTTTCTTGAAAGTTTTACAGACGCTTAATCTTGTCCGGTCGAAGAAAAAAAATGCTGCCGTTGTAGGCAGATTACATATTATAAATGCTGCCGTCGATGGCAGAAATACCATGAAAAGTGGCTAACATTCTGACAGAAAATCAAGTTTCAATCTTTTATCAATTCCTCTTTTCTTTGCGTCCTTTTAGTCGGAATTTGAGACGTTAAACTATCATTTCTAATATTTTCTCAAGATAGAAAAGTTATTAACCCATTACCCCATGAGCATCTTGTGAAAAATGGCTGTTTTCATTGAAAGGTCTCCCGTTACAAGTTCAAGTTGCTATAAAACTATAAAAACTGCTTCAATACTAATCAAACTTGGCACAAATGTTGACTGGACCATTGCCTTTGTAACAACATGTTCAGTTTGAAATTTCCTGTTACCATAGCAACTAGGGGACATCTCAAAATTGCCAAAAATCACTATTTTGCGTTGATTTTTTCCATCAAAATTGATTTCAAAGTGCTGCCACTTCTCAATGGATTGAGATAGACTTAAAGGCTTTTCAGCATTGGTTACACGTTACCTTATGATCGACCTGAGGCCATTTTTAGCCTCCCACAAAGTCCAAAGTTTTCTTGGCAATGAGGGGACTCAGCCCCCCTTCAAACCCCCCAAACAGAAGGGGCATATCCCCCTTCTGGCAACCCCTGATGTATCTTTTGGATGAGGGTGGGCGGCCGCGCCGAAAAAGTGGTCAATTTTTTTAAACAACATTTATCAAACAAAAAAAAGGTGTTTGGGGCCTAAATAAGGCATTTTTTCACCATTTGAGAAAGCAAAAAAGGAGGGGGGGGGGGGGGGTGGGGGGTGAAAAAGGCGTAGAAAGGCGTATATATCTGGTAATGGGTTAACAGAAACTGATAAAGAAAAACGAAATTACCCAAAAACGCGTTTTTCCATGTTAAAACATGGCCTCACATATAATTTTGAAGAAAAAATTGCTGTTTTGTAGATTTTTTTGATTTTTTCATTAATGCGGTATGTGCATCGAAAAAAAAGCTTATTAGCAACATGCAGTTACAATACAAAAAGTTATGATTTAGTACCACAAAATTTCACTATAAATAGAGAAATGAACATGAAAAACTTCATTTTTTCTATATTCATGCATGTGTGCTTGATCTGTTGTGTCTGTCAGTTACATGCATACAATACTATATGTGTCTTAAGTTTAGCAGCGCACTCCCTTTTTAAGACATAACGCCAATTGCATATTACAGCAAGTAACTTCTGTAAGTGGATATTCATTTGCTAGCAATATGACATTATTTTCTCGAGGTAATAATGTTCATCGCTTTATGACAAATAAAGGCTGAAATTTACTTAATCGGCGCAGATTATAAATTATTAAATTGATGTAATAAAGGGGAGACTATTAACCTCGCAACTGGCATCAGTGTATCATAAAACAATGTATGTTAATGTAAAATGGAAAAATAATATTATTGACAGTTCAAATATTTTCCTATATTATTATAAAACACGACAACGATTTCTTAAAATTTTCATGTGTGTAATAGCGTTGTAGTTTGCCTTTGAATTACATTTTCTATGCTAAACTATTAACAACAGTTCTAACATCACGCGCTCCCATTTAACTATATATTTTTTCATTCATTTTAGTTGTAACCATGACAACTTATAAAGATGAACCTTTCGATGATTCATATCACAAGATGAAAATAAATCCTGTATTTATAGAAAAAAAACTAGAATTTTTTGATTTGTTATATTCTTTTTCTCTTTTTTGACCTTTCAATTTCATATGAACAGATCAAGCGCACATGCTTAATGAATATAGAAAAATGAAGTTTTTCATGTTCATTTCTCTATTTATAGTGAAATTTTGTCGTCACTTTTTGTATTGTAACTGCATGTTGCCTAAAAAGCTTTTTTCGATGCATACACCGCATTAATAACTTTTCTATCTTGAGAAAATATTAGAAATGATAGTTTAACGTCTCAATTCCGACTAAAAGGACGCAAAGAAAAGAGAATTGATAAAGATTGAACTTGATTTTCTGTCAGAATGTTAGCCACTTTCATGGTATTTCTGCCATCGACGGCAGCATTTATAATATGTATCTGCCTACAACGGCAGCATTTTTTTCTTCGACCGGACAAGATTGAGCGTCTGTAAAACTTTCAAGAAAAGACTCACGAGGTAGATATTTGGCTTGCATGACCCCAATGGATGAACGTCTATATTGATAACAGGAAATCCTGCCATTTACTTAAAACTTGAGATATTTTGAACAGAAAACAGACATTTTCACGGATTTTTTTCCAATGCTTTCACTTTTAACCTGCTCAAAATAGTCTGAAAACAGGAAAAAAACGAGTCCAAAATTACCTTACAGTATCTCCATTCAATGGACAATAGTTTTATAGCAATGATATGGGCCGTATTTGTGTTATATAATTAAACCAACCAAATTTATAACCTACCTGTACCAATCGGTAATTTTCAGATATCTGCCATCACTGCAGTGATCTGCCATCACTGCCGCCGGTAATACGGTGTGTAAATATACGTCGGTTATAGTGCACTGTTCGCAACAACCATCCCTCATATCTCATATCTCCCTCATGTATATCTCATTCCAGCCTCATATCTCTCTTATATGTCCCTCATACCTCCTTCATATCTCTCTCATACCTCCCTAATACCTCTCTAATACCTCCCTCATACCTCCCTCATATCTCCTTCATATCTCTCTCATACCTCCCTAATACCTCTCTAATACCTCCCTCATATCGCCCTCATATCTCTCTCATACCTCCTTAATACCTTAGTAATACCTCCCTCATATCGCCCTCACATCTCTCTCATATCGCCCTTCCTTCTTCCTTTATCAAACAACTAAACCCTCAACGCTGCTAGAATCCCTAAAAATTATATAAGTTTACCTTACAGAAGATTAGGGCTCATACCTGCATGTGGACCTGCCCCGCATGTCTCGATGCACTTAATCAATTAATCCCAAATATCTGGAAAAAAAAGTGTTCCCTCGGAAGCATTTAAAACACCAAAATTACATGAAGATTGCAGACTCGGTTTGATTGAGTTTGAGCATGAGAGAATCAACATCCCTCACGCCCCCTAGCACCGGCTTGAGCGGTACTCAATTCTAAACACTTCAAAGTGCTGGACTTAATGATCCCGAAGGACCAGACAAATACAACAACACTGGAGTCGCCACATATAAACATCAAAATCCATATAGTGAGTTTAACTTACAGATGGTCAAGAGTACTCTCCCTTCTAAGTATGATTACAGCACATTTAATTATTATTATTTTTAGCGGACATCAGTATGGTTAACGGACTGACAAACGTACGTTCTTTCCGAGTTGTCATTGTTTTTTTTTTTTTTTTTTTTTTTTTTTTTTTTTTTTTTTGATTTCTCAAATCAATAAGGAACCTATTTTGAACTTCTTTCTTCAAAGGTTCAGTCTGTACGGAATAAACACGTACATTCATCCCGAAATGACACCTATATAAATGCGCGCGGATATACGGACGGAAAAGCGCACCATAACCATTACCATACCACGATACGACCCAAATAACCTTTTGGAGGGCGTATCTATTAAAAAGCAATTTAATGTCTGCCAATAAAATATTAATAATAAGTAGACAATTAAGCACGCCGATAACACATCCTGAGTTAAATTGTTTCAAATAAAAGGAAAAACCAATACAAGGAAAAACAAATGAATAACCAATGCGACAATATGCACATGTGATGAACAATCCAAATAAAATTCATTACCAAATAAGACAGAACATTTCCGGTTAACAAGTATCTCGCGAGGACATAACCACTTAAGAACATTCTACATGAATTATCTTATTTGTCAATATCCGAAAAAAATAAGACCATTACAAACTAATATGTTGGTTGTTGACCAGTGACCCTAACTCACCCTGACCCTTATGCAAAATAGGATGTTCCATCTTTAATTACTTTTTGAAATGATTGTATAGTGTAATGTATAACACAACATTTCTCACGCTTGACACGCGGCAGTTATTTTTAGACAGCTTTTAATACTGCAGTGTCTTACATTGAACAAATGTATTATTTTGCTTCTTTAACAACGGCCTAGAATATATATAATATTTTATTGTATGAATAAACGGAAGTAGGTGTAGGATTTGTTAATCATGTGACCTAAATGTTTGAATTTACGAAACTTGCCAAATCACTTAACTTTCAATCACGCACAATGAAATTGATTGGTATTGATTTCTGTGCATTTTCTTGGAATATAGTGATTTATTGCTTTTGAAAAAACATAATTTGACGTGAACAATAATAAACTGAAATTGAAAACTCAAAATTTGTTGCGATAAAAGAAAATGAATACTAAAACTATTTGAAAAAAGGGAAGGTAACGAAATATTGCTTCTTAAAACACAGTTCCGGAAGATCTTGACCGGAAAATACTCCGGATAAATCACGTGCACATCGAGACCGTGTGGATTTTATAACTTTGCTGGCATTTTTTGAAATTGAAAAAAGAAACATATTAAAGACTATTCACAGAAAGTCAATAGAGTGTATGAAGTGTTATAATGTATTCTCAAGTAAATGGCGTTTACAGTACCAATGTAACAGTACAAAAACTCAATGATGATTTGTTTCGTCTGCACATCCCCGCCTTAATTTTTGTCGCCATTTGTATTGTTGTTGGATGTATTGGAAACATTTTGGTGCTTTTGGTGTATAAGAAAAAGTTCAGGAGGTCTAATCACCGTTATTTTATTTTATTTCTAGCAGCTCTCGACTTCATAGCATGCGCTTTTGGAATGCCATTTCTTGTTGCCAGTCTACGATTGCCATACATGATGACGTCATCAGCATTATGCAAATCAATGCGTTACATTCATTATGTCGTGAATAACAGCTCTGGCTTGCTGCTATTGGTGATATCTGTCGAGAGATACCGAAAAATATGCCATCCATTTAAAACCCAGCTGACCGCCAGACAAACGCTTTATTTATGTTATGGAACTATTTTCTTTAGCGGCATTCATAGCCATTCAGCAGGTGTTTATACGGTGCAAGTACAATAGAGGACGGGAGTAGAGAATGTAACAGGACGCCAGTGTTACGTTGATGAACGATCTCGATCAAAAAGTTATTATTTGAAATCTACCAAAGTGTCACTTATGGCTGAATCAGTGATAAGTATTGTTATATTTTTAGTTTTGTATGCGTTTATCATTCGGAAAACTTTTGGATAAGTGATCAATTTATTCCAGGCATGAGAAACATGCAAATTCGTTTCAGCAAGTAATACCAGCCATGAAACTTCTTTTTCGACAGGGACTGTGACCGAGATGGAGACGGGATAGATTCAAGTTACACGAGTAATCCGACTAGTCTAACCGGAAGTAAAGATACACAAGCGCCATTCGTGAAAAATGGAAATAATTTACGGACAATGCTTGAAGGTGATGTTACTCATAAAAGTTCTTCAAGTCAAACATTAAACACCGGAAATGGAGAAAATGAAAAACGGCCACGAGGAAAGGAAAAGTCATTATGGCGAATGTCACGTGAACTCTTCAAAAGGGGAGATAACTCGAACAGAAAACCTCGTCTAGCAAGAGCTGCATCGGATACTAGACTAAAACAAGGTGAAAGACACGCGTATGCAAACATACAAACAATTTTCTACTCTTACTCCAGCTGAACGGTCATAGTAATGGGAAAATTGCCTTGAAGGAAAAAAACAATCTCTAGAAAAAACAAAAAACGAGTAAGCAAAACATATGAAAACAACCGCACGAGTAACTCTTATGCTATTCACCGTTTTCCATGGTGTTGCCGTTTCCTTCATTCCCCATCATAGCTCTTATGATAGCAACAGTTGAGAAAGAAGGTTTTCTGGAAAAAATATGAATGAAGGTGAAATAATGGTTTATCAAGTGTTCCTCAGAAGTTTCATTTTGAACAATGTTGCTAATCCAATTATTTACTAATATTTTGTGAATCCAAGTTCAGAAATGAGTCTAGAGAATTGTTTAGGAAATGCTTTTTATGTCGTTCTAACACAGTATAGAAACAAGTTCACAATAATGACTCAAAGACGCAGAACATAGCCAAAGAAATAATTGAAGAAGTTACTTCGATTACTCAAACATAAAAAATGTTGTGCACAAATTCTTGCTTGTTTTAACAACTGTAAGAATATTAACCAGAGACGACAACTAGGAACCTTGACGTTTCGTATCCTTTTCACTATTACACCACTGTTTTTCAAGTCTTAACAAATTTTTGTATACTATTGATGTTGTTACATCAACAACTCTTTATAACCTGTTTAAGACATCTTTCATGTTCAATTTCTTTTTGCGCTTTTAACTATTCAGACTAATGATAAACAAAAGTAAAATCTTGTTTTCGCTTTGATATAAATTTAAGAAATAGCTTCGAAATAAGTTGCATTAAATTTTATCACAGTTTATTCTGAAAGTATGGACTGTAAGTAATTTTCACTATAGTACAGTATCGTCCTGGACAAGATTATTTTGCGGTTTGTTCTGTCCATTTTTTCAACGACAAGAATGGTTGTTAGTAGGTACGTTTATTAAAATAACAAATTTCAAAGGCCCATCCCCATAGTTGTACATCCGTGCATTAGCTTTTAACACAAGAGGACACTTTATCCCAGAATAGAATTCAGTAACTGTCGGGACTGGAATCCCTGTCTTAAAGGGACTCCACTGAGGTTTTTTTTTACATGATGGGACTGGAAATAATTTTTCAAGATTAATATTCTGTTTGGTGTAGGTCTGAACCAGTAACTTGAGTGCGAAATTTCAGATCATTCACTCACTCCGTTTTTCCAGAATAATTATTCTAATTGTTAAATATTACCCAAACTTTTAAAGCGTTGCAACGCTTTTCACTCATTTCGGGCTAGGAATAGTACAAATATACGATTTTTTAAATTTATTTCTGGGTATGATTCTTAATTATTTTTTGTATATCTTTCTGTATTGAATTCCCCAGCTGATGTATGTCAGAAATTCAAATTTTATGTTTTGAGAGTGGAGTTCCTATTACAGACAACAGTGATTTTGAGTCAGTTTAAAAATTTAAACCCTTAAGCAGCTGGAACCAAACATATTTTTACGATCGGTATAGACCAGTCATTTTCGTGCAGTCTGGCCAAGCTCTTTTGCTGGTAGCTCAATTTATGTAGTCTTGAAATCCCTTAGAATTTGAATGGACTGTTACAAATTAAAAAAAAAACGGACTGTTCCAAATTCAAAGCAATGCAAGGGAAATCTGTTCCAAAAATTCTGTAGGTCATGAGTTTATGGTGGTATTTAAAATGCTATGCAGCACATGACTGTGGACGCATCTTATTCCAGTATCGCTATGCTATATACTGCTATTGGCTCAATATTTTATTAGTAGCATAGGGTTCTATACTATCACGGTATTTAACATTTATCAGAAAGTATTTAAATAAAAAAAATAATTCATAATGAGAGTCTTCTTCTATTTGATTCTAAGTGATCCTTTTCCAAAACTGGTTTGTCAAAATTGTGGTTATTAAAATCTCTTGGACAAATAATAGACCGTTCAAAATGAAAAAGAGTGAAGCAATTGTTAATCTTACCTGTTTGGCAGGGCACAAGTTTATACATGTCCTCCCAGCAGATATACTTATCATAAAAACATATACATTTGTACAAATAAAAAATAAATAAAAATAATAATAATATAAGCTAACTAGAACACTAGAACATCCTGTATGACCCGCACAGTTAATGACTCAGAATAAAAACGGAAAAAATGTATTTATTTCTTTTATTTTATCTACATAACAATTGTTATTCATTACTTAAACGAAATTGTTTTTCAAAATTACAGTTTTTTTCATCCTATTATTTCCGTCTCGGTGTTTACTTCCCTAAAACAAAAATATCATTGTACATTTCAAGAGTTCCATCTATGTGGGGAATAACGTTCAATCTGTTCTGCATTTATATACTTCGTTTCAACAGAATGACAATTTTGCAACTTTAAAGTGTACGCATGGATTTTATGGAAACATTAAAGCAGCACGCCTCCAGATTCATGCAAATCATGAAAATTTTGAAAATGTTTTAAAAAGTAAAATATTGTCAAGTGAACAAAGAAAACAATTTTCACGATGGATACAGCACTTACAACCCCATGTAAACCAGTAAAACATAGGTCAAAATATGCCCAAAAAATAGCCCTCACTGCGTAAGTTACGCAGCAGAAATATCGTGAAAAATACTGCAAAATCGGTCACAAATCGCCGATTACATATAAACTATAACTTAAGTCTTGACTCTTTTTATTGTTCTTATGAATTGGAAGTACTTTTTCTCAAGTTTGATTTTCTTGAAATATTTTGATTCATCTGGAGGCATGCAGCTTTTAGGGTAATTGCAAATATTTTATTCGCAGTGTTTTGTTTTGAACTGCAATTTACAAGATTTAGGAATTATTATGTGACAAAAACAACAAGAAAAATCACTTAAGGTGACAACGGAGTCAATTATTACTGAAAATACCTAAAATGAGATTCTTTGCTTAGAAGATTTATCAACCTTTTCTGAACACATTCGTGATTTAATTTTGGAAGCAGTTAGTCCAAAAAACGTGTTTTTAAACGTTTTAAAACGGTACCTGTACCTTTTTAATCTGCTATTCGCGTAACCTGTCAATTATCGATAACGCTCCGCCCCCTGTTGAGGCGTCAATGAGGGAAATCGGTAGTTCCATATATCCGTGAATTACCCGTCCATACTGGTCCATACTACTCGTAATTCATGTATCGTACAAATACCGTACATCTTTTATGAATATCGTCTACCTTTTATTAAGCATTTTTATAAAATAAGAAATTGTCGGCCAATGTACGTAACATAATGTATGAAACATAAATAATTAAGCATAGCGGCAAATCGCACGACCACGGGTTGATTTAAAATATAGTTGCTAAAATATCCATAATGTGTGAAAAATAATTTGTCTGTCCCGTTAATCTGATAGATATTACATTGAGTTTATATGGACTTTTGTACGGATTCATCGGCTTGCTTTACATTCAACCTCGTTTTCTAACAATGTCAAGTAAAAACAACAACAAAAACAGACAACATTTTTTATGTGAACGCCTATATGACTTGTGGTAAGGTGTCCCTGACAAACCATTTTAGATTGTTTAAGGATGATCATTTCTCTATGAATCAATAAAAAAAGATATTAATATATACTATCAGTGAATGCTCTGAATAAATTGTTCGCCAGTAAATCGAACACAGTACTAATAAACCTGGGACAAAGTATGGAATTTATTGTATATCCCAGTAGAAACTGGATATCTATGCCGTGCATAGATGATTTTCATGATAAAAGAAGTCATAAAGGTCAGATCATAATGATCGAGTGATACCATTTATTTCTATTATAGTATGTCAAGCATTTATTTCAATTTAGAGGAAGAAATATATAATATCTCGTTTTTATTTTTACATTTACCATGGACTTTAAAAGACCATCAGAAGCTCAGTTTTTTGTTATTTTAATTTATATTTTAACGGAATTTCATACACGAATACACAGACAGAGTGACGCTGGTATAATATAATAATAATGCTGATGATAATAATAATAATCTTCAAAAGTGAAACAATTAAATACCCCGCTAGCGGGTGCGCAAATACGTTCCATTTCCCCCCACCGAGTGCCTCAAATTTTACCGAAAGTCACGTGACATGTGCGACCGACAGTAAATCACGTTAAGATTTGAAGAAATTTCTGTTATAAACTGATATTAATCAGCAACTTTTTAATTGGTCAGATGTCACTGGGTCATAAAATGTTGTTAGAGTATGTTAGCGCAACTTGTGACCCTCTCTGGTGCGATATTTGTGTATTATGCAATTATTTAGCGTGAAACGTAGGGGTCCGAGAGAGAACAGCCGATTTATGACACTTCGTTTGATGCGGGTCGGACTAACTTTGAATCGGCATAACTTTTTTAATAATCAAGCAATTAACATGCGGTTTAAAGCACATGAAAGGGAATTTATTTACGGAGGGAACCGTGTCAGGGATTTTTGTTTGCTCAATCAGCGACTTAATTATCTTTAATTACGTAATATGTATGGTGAAAAAAGTCGCATAAAATGTTTGACGTTACGTAATATTTTTTTGAGAAAAGATAGAAAATTTGAGACACGGTTTTCCAGATATTATAAGTATGTTTATTTTCCAAAATTTCATGACAAAAAAATAAAAAATGACTTTGATATGACGATTTTAAAATTTTAGGATTTTTATTAAAAATCAAACATTTACAAAGGCATTTTTTTTCAAATAATGTTATTTTTTATGTTGATCAACGACATTTAATGCACAAAGATTAAATAAATAACAATTATTACTAAAATAAGTTGGTTTAAATGACATTTATGTGAGTACCACGGAAAGTGTCTGTTGTCACCTTAATGTTTGATACTTTACCTGCTTCAATGAAGTTAAAACATGTTGTGTCGGTATGTACTTAAAGTAAAGAAAACACTTACGGAAGTTCACAGATTGGGTAAAAGTTGCCAAGGCAAGGTGTGTCTACCCATGCAAAGTCAAACGGCGAGTAAAACATGACACAACTCTCGGCCATCCCGCCATTAGGTTCACCTGGATGCCAATCTGTGTTTAAGACATGCTCATTTTTATAAAAAAAAATGATTGATATGAATAAAAAGGCACGGGCATAAGGCCAAATCTAGAAGAATACTTAAATAGGAGAGCCCGCATTTTCATATTTTTTAAAGGAAAAAATCTACTCAATCAAAAATACAAAAATACAATAATCACAGTGGTGTTTACACAATATGAACATATAAAAATATATCCCATATACATCCCTCACCAGATTTGTTGAATCTTTAAAACAAGAATCTTCTAACAACACTACTTAGTATATATTTATGGTCCGGTTATACAGAGCTTGCGATTTGCGATGCGATCGAGTTGCGATCGTAAACAAGCAACAATCGCAGCAAAATTGCAAAGGTCGCGGGAAAGGTTTCAATGAAAAAACGCCGACAAGTTGCGAGACAAAATCAGTCGCCGCCAGTCTTTTGAACATGCTAAAAAACCTGGCTGCGACTATTTAGTCGCAACGAGGTCGCAACACGTTCGCAGCTGCATCGAAGAATGTTGCCGACTGTTCGGCTATCAAGTCGGCGATAGTGTTAAACGAGATATTCGCCGGCTTTTCGTCGATAAGACGGCGACTTAGCGCCGTAGATGCGGCGATTTCTTTACGAACTTGTTGCAACGTATCGGCTATCAGTCGGCAATGACAGAACACAGTTCTGAGCATGCGCAGACCAATCCTTCTGCGCCTCTGTTTATAGATTTTAACAGGTTCATTTTACCTCAGTTGCTTCAGCAGTTCACATTGAAATGCTTTGGTCTTCGAACGAGCCAGTGCTTAATCCAATATTGACGGCGCCTTTTTCTCAACAATCTTCTGTGTTTCATCATTGCATATATATGGCTGTATTCTGATTAACAGTTTGTATCCGAACAACTTGCATTTGTGTAGACCTGATGTTGCCATCCCCACAACTAGCAGATAAATGACTGCTTTCTGCATTTTACAACATAAACTCGCCGATAAGTCGCTGATCTGAAAGAACGGATCGCCGATCATTCGCTGACTAGTCGCAGAACATTTATAACAAATCGCTGACCGATCGCCGTCTCTGCGCCGAATTATTGCTGACGAGTCGCCGAGCAATCACAGACTAGTTGCAGAACGAACCGCCGACCGCTCGGTGATCATATTTGTATTCCATATATTGGCATAAATTTGTTTCAATTGAAACTTAAGTCGCCGACAAATCAGTCGCAATGAAGTCGCCTTGCAGTCGCATCTCTGTGTAACCGAAGCTTACACAAACAAATTGGAAACAAAACACATTACTCCAGAGAGAAAAATAAATGTCTATTTGAACAGAACATTATGCACATAATTTCACGAACCGCTCTAGGGAGGCGAAATAATGAAACAACAATGGCGAAAATCGTAATTTCGTGTTTTCGTTGTTTCGAGTTATGTGTGTGTCGCGATGGCCCTTACGAGACAGCGGTGGCCCCTACGGGACAGTGGTGCCCTCACGGGACACTATAAGAATGTTGATAATATCAAGGCAAACCTGTTAAAGTTGGCAGCTTTTTGTCCGTTATCAACCATTTCCATGTGCCTTCAATTTCAGCTCATCTGTTAAACCCATCCACCAGGAATATGCTTACAATTATAAATTCAGAACCATACGGTCGGACCGCAAAGCGTGATCGGACTTTGGCTTGCGCGGCTAGGATAGACTACACATGTAAGAGGAAATTAAATAAAGAACAATTTAAGAATTTCTATACCTATCAATTAAAATTTCAGTGTCAGTTTTAGCTGGGCGCCGCCATTTTCAATGTAACACAATGATAAAAGGCGGGGTATTCCGATAGCGGCGGAAAACGCAACTTTTTCGGGATTAATAATAATCCGGTGAATGTTCCGAGTGTAAATGGAAGCGTTGCATAAAATACCGAACGACACATCTAAAACGGAAAAATGAACAATTTTTTAACCGACTTCCCCGTTCACAGGTCTTGCCTAATTTCATATTCATAGTAAAAAAATAACTGTTCAATCATATAAAACTATAACAAACCGTTTTTCCGATATGTCAAATTCAAAATCGTAATCCAAGTAATGGTCCTGCAGAGTGATCTCCTCTTTATTTTTTTTGTACGGAGTATTTTATTTGGTCTAAGGTTTTCACGCGACCAAATCAACGCGCCGAACACCTATGGGACAAAACATGCGCAAAACAACAACAACAACAACAAAACCCCACAAAACAATTAATAAATGAATTGTAAATTTCCACTTTTTTATCAATAAACTTTGTTATATAGTTCACCTGTATCACCACAATAGATCTCGACTTCATTGATGTTGGGGATGAGTTCCATTATGAATAATAAAGAACACTCACGTTTAAACATCCGTAACCTGCTTTTTGATGAAGTCATTTTCTAGTTTACTATCTACATGTATAAGATGTCCACCATTATGTTGTCTACAGAAATGCTAGCAACAAAACAAACATAAAATATAAGAACTTTCTAACACTTCACTTGCTGAGCTTTTTTTTAATGGACTTGTCCAGTCGTCCATTATCAAAGGTTATATTGTTTCCGGATAACAGGCCAACGGTATATAGCATTTCCAGACTACCCGGATGACGAAGGATATTCATGCACTTCCGGTTCCGTCATGGCAAAAGCTAAATTACATTCTGAATAAGTCGTAGGATTTTTACAAAGGGTTTACAAAATGTATAAAAAGACATCGAATAAACAACTTAAACGTCTTATTTAAGGAATGAGTTAAACAGTTATTGTAGAAATGCAAATTAAATTTGCCGCATTAGTTCAAGTAATGCATTGATTGTCCATGCTCTGGCACATTGTTGGCTCTGACTTTTTGCCTATTTTATGTCTCAGATTTACTCAATGTTTTGATCTGCTTCGTTTTTAACATAGAAGTCATAATGATTTTTAGTGTATCAGTACTCGTGTATCATTTAATGTCTCCAAACAGAGACATAGATAACAGAGGAGATAAGCAACTTCCTAGCCTGTTAAAATATCGCGCATGCTTGTTAAACTTCAAACTTGTAGCAAGGAAATCTTATTAACCAGATGTCAAAATCAGTAAAGTAATACATTTTATGAAAGCTTATGCATTCGTCTATGTCTGGCAGGTAAAAACAATTTACAGTTTCCATTAAATAAATGAGAGAATTCTTGTAAATTTTTGATACAAAACATTCATGGCTAAACTATGGCTTATTGGGTATGTTCTGGCTATGTTTTTTCTAAGTGAAAGGCATAGAAAGTTACCAATATTTTAACATGCAGCAATAGATAAAAGATTTACCTTTCAATGGTGTATAATATAAAAAAGATCAAAGTACATCCATTAAGTTTTATTTGCTACAAAATGTCTAATTTTTTCACTTTCATAGGCATGGTTTGATATTTCAATGTAGTATACAGGAGCTGCTTATCTCTGTTATCTACATCTTCTCTGCTCCAACTACTCATTTTTTATCTGCTTACTTCATAGCATGCAAGTCATAGTGAATTAATTAGTACATGTTACCTCGGCTTCTGTGAAATGAACGGCGTTAGTTCCAAAGTAATAGCACGATCCATCAAACGCGAGCCATCCATCATAGCAGCCCGTACTGTGTATCCTTAAAACATAAACCTAATTGTTCTCAAACGCACACAAATAAAAATCATAATGAAATAAAAGAAAGCGGCTTCAAGAAAAAAATTCGACTTATCAGCCAAAAAGTTTGTTTTTTGTTGGTTTGGTTTTTTACGGCGCATAAAGAATAATTTAGGTTACATGGCCCGAAACAGGAAAGATGAATTAGTCAAAGAGAAATGTAAAAAAAAAATTCCAAATATTCTATGCACAGTGTTGTTTTGAACTTTTTTGGAAATACGTGCACTTTAATAACTCAGATTCAATTTTATTATTATATGTGGCAAATAATTCTAATTTTATTTGAATGTAAAAAACAGTACGAATTACAGATCTGTACCAGTTTAAATGAATGTAGAAGAAATTTAATTTACCTGTAATGCCACATAACAATCCGACAAAAAATTCAATACAAAAATCATTTTGTTTCATCTATATATATACATGTAGATATACATGTATATGTCTAGATATCGTAAATTTTCGTACCGTTCTGAAAAGACATGCATGCACTTCAAGTTTATACGCAGTCTTATCAGTAAAAATTTTGGGCAATAGTTTAAAGGGACTACACTAAGGATTTGTGACACGATGGACTGAACATAATTTGTCGAGATAATTGTTCAGTTTAATGTAGATAAAGACAAATAACTTGTGCGATAAATTTCAGATCTTTCGCCCCACTCCGTTTTACTAAAATAATAATTCTGTGACCAGAATGGAAAACGTTTGCAACGCTTTTCACTTAGATCGGCTACGAATTGCACACAGAAAACATTTTCAATTTGTTTTCTAAGTATATTCCTTAATTGCTTTATTGCACATACATGTATTTTTCCGTTTCAAGTGCCCCCAGCTGTTCTTTCGTAAAAAATCAAAGTTTATATTTAAAATAGCCAACACAAAGTTTTTATAAAGTTTTAAACATAAAAAATTCATTTTTCCTCATATGTTAAGTAATGTTTTAGTAATAGATTTAGAGCATATTTGATGTTTTTAAAAACTGAAGAAAATAGCGCTGAATGTGCAGTAATGTGTCATAAAGGTAATGAAAATGTGAATAAAGTAGTATTTTGACTTCGATACCAAATACTAATCCACTTTAATTAAACAAATTTCCAAACGAAAAAATACGGGTTACGGTGGCACAAAGGTGACATGTGTGTGTTTTTATTAATCTCGTGCGCACGAAATACTATGTCGTGGCCACGAGTTATTAAGTCGTGGCCACGATATAGCTAAGACGTGGCTACGAGATACTAAGTTGTGGCCACTAGTTAAGAAGTCGTGGCCACGAGATAGCTAAGTCGTGGCCACGAGATACTATGTCGTGGTCACGAGTTACTTAGTCGTGGCCACGAGATACTATGTCGTGGTCACGAGTAACTAAGTAGTGGTCACACGATAGGTAAGTCGTGGCCACGAGATACTATGTCGTGGCCACGAGTTACTAAGTCGTGGGAACAAGATAGCTAAGTTGTGGCCACGAGATACTATGTAGTGGCCACGAGTTACTTAGTCGTGGCCACGAGATAGCTATGTCGTAGCCACGAGATACTACGTCGTGGCAACGAGTTACTAAGTCGTGGGAACAAGATAGCTAAGTAGTGGCAACGAGATACTATGTCGTGGCCACGAGTTACTAAGTCGGGGGAACGTGATAGCTGAGTCGTGGCCACAAGATACTATGTCGTGGCCACGAGTTACTAAGTTGTGGCCCCGAAATACTATGTCGTGGCCACGAGTTACTAAGTCGTGGCCACGAGATAGCTAAGTCGTGGCCACGAGATACTACGTCGTGGCCAGGAGTTACTAAGTCGTTGGAACGAGATAGCTATATAAGTCGCGGCCACGAGATTAATAACCAATCAGATTACACAATTTATATGAATTCCCCTAATTAACTAGACATGTGCTATAGTACAAGGATGCACCTACTTCACCAGTCTGTAAAAGTGCCATTTATACAACTTATTGACTGGTCTTATCGTCACTGTGACCCTGGTTTTTGACCAAATGACCTCGAAATTATTAGATAAGGTACAATGATCTTTCTTGGTTATATAAAACATGGCTTATCCCTTCTAAATTATTCATCAGAGAAGGATTTTACCTAAGAGGCTATCTAATGTCCATGGGCAAATGGGCAATGCCCCTTCCAAATAAAATAAACCTGAACTTATTCCTTCTCATGTTATCGTATAAACAAGGTTAACAGGCCCTAGTACGTACAAACTGACCAATTCCATCACAAAATTTCCCAACAAAGAGCTATAGTCAAAATTAATGTCTGATGAGCCTTGGAAGGTGACTTTCTAATATGATCCTTAAGACAAATTCAAAGTGAATATCTTAAGTATTTTTAAAGATTGATGTTGCATGTAAAAGTAAGTTCTTAAGTTTAAAAAATTCATAATATACATAGTGTATTATGATTGGTTAACTTAGTAACTCGTGACCACGACATAGTATCTCGTGGACACGACTTAGCAATTACAAAAACTTGTAAAGCGTTGCAACGCTTTTCATACAAATCGGGCTAAGAATAGCACTAAAATACGATTTTTAATTTATTTCTGGGTATAATTCTTTATTTTTATACCTTTCTGTATTGAGTGAAAAGCTGATGTTTGTCAGAAATTAAAATTTTATGTTTTGAGATTCTATTCCAAAAATTCTGTAGATTATGGGTTAATGGTGGTATTTAAAATGCTATGCATATGTAACATGACTGTGCAGCCGGATCAGTACCAGTCTCGCTGTACTATATACTGTTGTTGGCTCAAATTAGTTGCCCGTGGTTCTATGATATCACGGTACGTCACGTTTATCGGAATATATTGAATACAAAAATCATTCATGAATGACTCTTTTAATATTTAATAATTGATCCTTTTCCAAAACTGTTTTCTAAAAATTGATGTTATTAAAATCTCTTGGACAAAATAATAGACCGTTCAAAATGAAAAAGAGTGGAGCACTTGTTAATTTTAAGTGTTTAGCAGGGCATAAGTTTAGGTTTTGGATGACCATTATTGATCATGCTTAATACCTTAGTTGAACCAGAGACATAGATAGCTTTAACATATCTGGTTGAACATGTCCATATTTCACTTTTGGCAAAACTATTTATCATTCAAAATAATTATTGACTAAAGTGCGAAAAGTGCAGACCACGATCAGACGGACGTGCAAGCTGATTAAAGATCTGTGCTACATGGTCGCATTGGTTGAATATGTTGCCTGTAACATAATATACATGTATTATCACATAAACCGCGGCGCAGGAGTGTAATAAAGCCATTTAATAAAAACGATATTACACTAGTGTAATAACACTTTGACGTGACGTCATTTGCGCTATATAAAAACATAGCGTTAAAGCGCGCTAATGTTAGCGTTACACTATAGGCGCGTCGTTGAAAAATTACTCATTTTTACATTTTATTGTTCTTTTTTTATATTATGTGATAAATAGAATATTATATTCGTGTAGATTCAATACTAAATTTATTGAACTCGTTGAATAAAACAATATTATGCTCGCCAGAGGCTCGCATAATATGATTTTATTCAACTCGTTCAATAAATTTAGTATTAAACTACACTCATTCAATATCCTCTATGTATATTATAAGGATAAGTGTCACAGAAACGCTTTAAAATTGAAATAAAATGTATTTTTGTCAATCCTAGCAGATATACATGTATTTATCATAATATATATTATAAAAGCCGGTTTACATTTGCTAACTTAAACACTAGAATATCCTATATGGCTCGCAGAGTCAATGCAATGCCTCAGAATACTCAGAATAAAAACGAAAAATGTATTTATTCATTTTATTTTATTTACATAACAATTGTTATTCATTACTAAAACGAAATTGTTTTTCAAAATTACAGTTTTTTTATCATCCCACTATTTCCGTCTCGGTGCTCACTCCCCTGAAACAATAATATTATTGTACATTTCAAGAATTCCCAACATGTTGGGAATAACGTTAATTCAGTTTTGCATGTAAACTTCGTTTCAACAGAATGACAAATTTGCAACTTTAAAATATTGTATAGGTGTACCTTGAATTTGTGTGCATGGATTTTATGGAAACATTAAATGGCAAAGTTAAAAATCATTGCAAATATTTAATTCGCAGTGTTTTGTTTCGAACTGCAATTACGAAGAGCTAGGAATTATTTTGTTACTAAAAATAAAAATCAAGTTTTTTTTGTTTGATAGTTTACCTGCTTCAGTGAAGTTAAAAAACATATTGCGTTGTTATGTACTTCAAGTAAAGAAAACACTTACGGAAGTTCACAGATTGGGTAATTGTTGAGGAGGCAAGGTGTGTCTACCCATGCAAAGTCAAACCCTATGTAAAAGACGGCACATTCCTCGGCCGACCCGCCATTAGGTTCACCTGGATGCCAATCTGTGTTTAAGACATGCTCATTTTTATAAAAAAAATGATTGATGTGAATAAAAAGGCACGGGCATAAGGCCAAATCTAGAAGAATACTTAAATAGGAGAGCCCGCATTTTCATATTTTTTAAAGGAAAAAATCTACTCAATCAAAAATACAAAAATACAATAATCACAGTGGTGTTTCCACAATATGAACATACTAAAATATATCCCATATACATCCCTCACCAGATTTGTTGAATCTTTAAACAAGAATCTTCTAACAACACTACTTAGTATATATTTATGGTCCGGTTATACAGAGCTTGCGATTGCGATGCGATCGAGTTGCGATCGTAAACAAGCAACAATCGCAGCAAAATTGTAAAGGTCGCGGAAAGATTTCAATGAAAACGCCGACAAGTTGCGAGACAAAATCAGTCGCCGCCAGTCTTTTGAACATGCTAAAAAACCTGGCTGCGACTATTTAGTCGCAACGACGTCGCAACACGTTCGCAGCTGCATCGAAAAATGGTTGCCGACTGTTCGGCTATCAAGTCGGCGATAGTGTTAAACGAGATATTCGCCGGCTTTTCGCCGATAAAACGGCGACTTAGCGCCGTAGATGCGGCGATTTCTTTGCGAACTTGCTGCAACTTATTAATGACCAATCCTTCTGCATTCAGAAGCCCCGCCTCTGTTTATCGATTTTTACAGGTTCATTTTACCTCAGTTGCTTCAGCAGTTCACATCGAAATGCTTTGGTCTTCGAACGAGCCAGTGCTTAATCCAATATTGACGGCGCCTTTTTCTCAACAATCTTCTGTATTTCATCATTGCATATATGGCTGCATTCTGATAAACAGTTTGTATCCGAACAACTTGCATTTGTGTAGATGTTGCCATCCCCACAACTAGCAGATAAATGACTGATTTCTGCATTTTACAACATAAACTCGCCGATAAGTCGCTGACCTGAAAGAAACGGATCGTCGATCATTCGCTGACTAGTCGCAGAACATTTATAACAAATCGCTACCGATATCTGTCTCTGCGCCGGATTATTGCTGACGAATCGCCGAGCAATCACAGACTAGTTGCAGAACGAACCGCCGACCGCTCGGTGATCATATTTGTATTCCATATATGGGCATAAATTTGTTTCAATTGAAACTTCAGTCGCCGACAAATCAGTCGCAATGGAGTCGCATTGCAGTCGCATCTCTGTGTAACCGTAGCTTACAAAAACAAATTGGAAAAAAACACATTACTCCAGAGAGAAAAATAAATGTCTATTTTAAAAGAACATTATGCACAAAATTTCACGAACCGCTCTATGGAGGCGAAATAATGAAACAACGATGGCGAAAATCGTAATTTCGTGTTTTCGTTGTTTCGAGTTATGTGTGTGTCGCGATGGCCCTTACGAGACAGCGGTGGCCCCTACGGGACAGTGGTGGCCCTCACGGCACACTATAAGAATGTGATAATATCAAGGCAAACCTGTAAAGTTGGCAGTTTGTCCGTTATCAAACCATTTCCATGTGCCTTCAATTAGCTCATCTGTTAAACCCATCCACCAGGAATATGCTACAATTATAAATTCAGAAACCATACGGGGAAGGGTCGGACCGCAAAGCGAGATCGGACTTTGGCTTGCGCGGCTATAGACTACACATGTAAGAGGAAATTAAATAAAGAACAATTTAAGAATTCTATACCTATCAATAAAATTTTCAGTGTCAGTTTTAGCTGGGCGCCGCCATTTTCAATGTAACACAATGATAAAAGGCGGGGTATTCCGATAGCGGCAAAACGCAACTTTTCGGATTAATAATAATCGGTGAATGTTCCGAGTGTAAATGGAAGCGTTGCATAAAATACCGAACGACACATCTAAAACGGAAAAATGAACAATTTTTAACCGACTTCCCCGTTCACAGGTCTTGCCTAATTTCATATTCATAGTAAAAAAATAACTGTTCAATCATATAAAACTATAACAAACCGTTTTTCCGATATGTCAAATTCAAAATCGTAATCCAAGTAATGGTCCTGCAGAGTGATCTCCTCTTTATTTTTTTTGTACGGAGTATTTTATTTGGTCTAAGGTTTTCACGCGACCAAATCAACGCGCCGAACACCTATGGGACAAACATGCGCAAAACAACAACAACAACAACAAAACCCCACAAAACAATTAATAAATGAATTGTAAATTTCCACTTTTTTATCAATAAACTTTGTTATAGTTCACCCTGTATCACCACAATAGATCTCGACAATCTTGCATTGATGTTGGGGATGAGTTCCATTATGAATAATAAAGAAACACTCACGTTTAAACATCCGTAACCTGCTTTTGATGAAGTCATTTTCTTGTTTACTATCTACATGTATAAGATGCCCACCATTATGTTGTCTACAGAAATGCTAGCAACAAAACAATCATAAGATATGAGAACTTTCTAACACTTCACTTGCTGAGCTTTTTTAATGGACTTGTCCAGTCGTCCATTATCAAAGGTTATATTGTTTCCGGATAACAGGCCAACGGTATATAGCATTTCCAGACTACCCGGATGACGAAGGATATTCATGCACGTCCGGTTCCGGCATGTTTTGATCCTGCTTCGTTTTTAACATAGAAGTCATAATGATTTTTAGTGTATCAGTACTCGTGTATCATTTAATGTCTCCAAACAGAGATATAGATAACAGAGGAGATAAGCAACTTCCTAGCCTGTTAAAATATCGCGCATGCTTGTTAAACTTCAAACTTGTAGCAAGGAAATCTTATTAACCAGATGTCAAAATCAGTAAAGTAATACATTTTATGAAAGCTTATGCATTCGTCTATGTCTGCAGGTAAAAACATTTACAGTTTCCATTTAAATAAATGAGAGAACTTCTTGTAAATTTTTGATACAAAACTATTCATATGATGAAAAAACTGGCTTATTGGGTATGTTCTGCTATGTTTTTTCTAAGTGAAAGGCATAGAAAGTTACCAATATTTTAACATGCAGCAATAGATAAAAGATTTACCTTTCAAATGGTGTATAATATAAAAAAGATCAAAGTACATCCATTAAGTTTTATTTGCTACAAAATGTCTAATTTTTCACTTTTTCATAGGCATGAGTGATATTTCAATGTAGTATACAGGAGCTGCTTATCTCTGTTATCTACATCATTCTCTGCTCCAACTACTCATTTTTTATCTGCTTACTTCATAGCATGCAAGTCATAGTGAATTAATTTAGTACATGTACCTCGGCTTCTGTGAAATGAACGGCGTTAGTTCCAAAGTAATAGCACGATCCATCAAACGCGAGCCATCCATCATAGCAGCCGGTACTTGTGTATCCTTAAAACATAAACCTAATTGTTCTCAAACGCACACAAATAAAATCATAATGAAATAAAAAGAAAGCGGCTTCAAAAATTCGACTTATCAGCCAAAAAGTTTGTTTTTTGTTTGGTTTGGTTTTACGGCGCATAAGAATAATTTAGGTTACATGGCCCGAAACAGGAAAGATGAATTAGTCAAAGAGAAATGTAAAAAAAAATTCAAATATTCTATGCACAGTGTTGTTTTGAACTTTTTGGAAATACGTGCACTTTAATTACTCAGATTCAATTATTATTATTATGTGGCAAATAATTCTAATTTTATTTGAATGTAAAAAACAGTACGAATTTACAAGATCTGTACCAGTTTAAATGAATGTAGAAGAAATTTAATTTACCTGTAATGCCACATAACAATCCGACAAAAATTAATACAAAAATCATTTTTGTTTCATCTATATATATACATGTAGATATACATGTATATGTCTAGATATCGTAAATTTTCGTACCGTTCTGAAAGACATGCATGCACTTTCAAGTTTATACGCAGTCTTATCAGTAAAAATTTTGCAATAGTTTAAAGGGACTACACTAAGGATTTGTGACACGATGGGACTGAACATAATTTGTCGAGATAATTGTTCAGTTTAATGTAGATAAAGACAAATAACTTGTGCGATAAATTTCAGATCTTTCGCCCACTCCGTTTTACTAAAATAATAATTCTGTGACCAGAATTGGAAAACGTTGCAACGCTTTTCACTTAGATCGGCTACGAATTGCACACAGAAAACATTTTCAATTTGCCGCATTAGTTCAAGTAATGCATTGATTGTCCATGCTCTGGCACATTGTTGGCTCTGACTTTTTGCCTATTTTATGTCTCAGATTTACTCAATGTTTTGATCCTGCTTCGTTTTTAACATAGAAGTCATAATGATTTTTAGTGTATCTGTACTCGTGTATCATTTAATGTCTCCAAACAGAGACAAAGATAACAGTCCAAACAGAGACATGGATAACAGTCCAAACAGAGACATAGATAACAGTCCAAACAAGAGACATGGATAACAGTCCAAACAGAGACATAGATAACAGTCCAAACAGAGACATAGATAACAGTCCAAACAGAGACATAGATAACAGTCCAAACAGAGACATAGATAACAGTCAAAACAGAGACATAGATAACAGTCCAAACAGAGACATAGATAACAGAGGAGATAAGCAACTTCCTAGCGTGTTAAATATCGCGCATGTTTGTTAAACTTCAAACTTGTAGCAAGGAAAACTTATTAACCAGATATCAAAATCAGTAAAAAATACATTTTCTGAAAGCTTATGCATTTGTCTAAGTCTGCAGGTAAAAAAATTTACAGTTTCCATTTGAATAAATGAGAGAACTTCTTATAAATTTTTGTTACAAAACTATTCAGATGATGAAAAAACTGGCTTAGTGGGTATGTTCTGCTATGTTTTTTCAAAGCGAAAGGCACAGAAAGTTACCAATATTTTAACATGCAGCAATAGATAAAAGATTAACCTTTCAAATGGTGTATAATATAAAAAAGATCAAAGTACATCCATTAAGTTTTATTTGCTACAAAATGTCTAATTTTTCACTTTTTCATAGGCATGAGTGATATTTCAATGTAGTATACAGGAGCTGCTTATCTCTGTTATCTACATCATTCTCTGCTCCAACTACTCATTTTTTATCTGCTTACTTCATAGCATGCAAGTAATAGTGATTTAATTTAGTACATGTACCTCGGCTTCTGTGAAATGAACGGCGTCAGTTCCAAAGTAATAGCACGATCCACCAAATGCAAGCCATCCATCATAACAGCCGGTACTTGTATACCCTTAAAACATAAACCTAATTGCTCTCAAACGCACACAAATAAAATCATAATGAAATAAAAAGAAAGCGGCTTCAAAAAATCGACTTATCAGCCAAAAAATTTGTTTTTTTGTTTGGTTTGGCTTTACGACGCATAAGTATAATATAGGTTACATGGCCCGAAACAGGGAAGATGAATTAGTCAAAGAGAAATGTAAAAAAAAAAATCAAATATTTTATGCACAGTGTTGTTTTGAACTTTTTGGAAATACGTGCACTGTAATAACTCAGATTCAATTATTATTATGTGGCAAATAATTCTAATTTTATTTGAATGTAAAAAACAGTACGAGTTTACAAGATCTGTACCAGTTTAAATGAATGTAGAAGAAATTTAATTTACCTGTAATGCCACATAACAAACCTGACAAAAATTAATACAAAAATCATTTTTGTTTTATCTATATATATATACATGTAGATATACATGTATATGTCTAGATATCGTAAATTTTCGTACCGTTCTGAAAGACATACATGCATTTTCAAGTTTATACGCAGTCTTATCAGTAAAAATTTTGCAATAGTTTAAAGGGACTACACTAAGGTTTTGTGACATGATGGGACTGAACATAATTTGTCGAGATAATTGTTCAGTTTAATGTAGATAAAGACAAATAACTTGTGCGATAAATTTCAGATCTTTCGCCCTCTCCGTTTTACTAAAATAATAATTCTGTGACCAGAATTGAAAAACGTTGCAACGCTTTTCACTTAGATCGGCTACGAATTGCACACAGAAAACATTTTCAATTTGTTTCTAAGTATATTCCTTAATTGCTTTACTGCACATACATGTATTTCCGTTTCAAGTGCCCCAGCTGTTCTTCGTAAAAAATTCAAAGTTTATATTTTAAAATAGCCAACACAAAGTTTTATAAAGTTTTAACATAAAATTCATTTTTCCTCATATGTTAAGTAATGTTTTAGTAATAGATTTAGAGCATATTTGATGTTTAAAAACTGAAGAAAATAGCGCTGAATGTGCAGTAATGTGTCATAAAGGTATGAAAATGTGAATAAAGTAGTATTTTGACTTCGATACCAAATACTAATCCACTTTAATTAAACAAATTGCCAACGAAAAAAATACGGGTTACGGTGGCACAAAGGTGACATGTGTGTGTTTTTATTAATCTCGTGCGCACGAAATACTATGTCGTGGCCACGAGTTATTAAGTCGTGGCCACGAGATAGCTAAGACGTGGCCACGAGATACTAAGTTGTGGCCACTAGTTAAGAAGTCGTGGCCACGAGATAGCTAAGTCGTGGCCACGAGATACTATGTCGTGGTCACGAGTTACTAAGTCGTGGCCACGAGAAACTATGTCGTGGCAACGAGTAACTAAGTAGTGGCCACGCGATAGGTAAGTCGTGGCCACGAGATAGCTAAGTTGTGGCCACGAGATACTATGTAGTGGCCACGAGTTACTAAGTCGTGGCCACGAGATAGCTATGTCGTGGCCACGAGATACTATGTCGTGGTCACGAGTTACTAAGTCGTGGCCACGAGATACTATGTCGTGGCCACGAGTAACTAAGTAGTGGCCACGCGATAGGTAAGTCGTGGCCACGAGATAGCTAAGTTGTGGCCACGAGATACTATGTAGTGGCCACGAGTTACTAAGTCGTGGCCACGAGATAGCTATGTCGTGGCCACGAGATACTATGTCGTGGCAACGAGTTACTAAGTCGTGGGAACAAGATAGCTAAGTAGTGGCCACGAGGTACTATGTCGTGGCCACGAGTTACTAAGTCGTGGCCACGAGATAGCTAAGTCGTGGCCACGAGATACTATGTCGTGGTCACGAGTTACTAAGTCGTGGCCACGAGATACTATGTCGTGGCCACGAGTAACTAAGTAGTGGCCACGCGATAGCTAAGTCGTGGCCACGAGATAGCTAAGTTGTGGCCACGAGATACTATGTAGTGGCCACGAGTTACTAAGTCGTGGCCACGAGATAGCTATGTCGTGGCCACGAGATACTATGTCGTGGCAACGAGTTACTAAGTCGTGGGAACAAGATAGCTAAGTAGTGGCCACGAGGTACTATTTCGTGGCCACGAGTTACTAAGTCGTGGGAACGAGATAGCTGAGTCGTGGCCACGAGATACTATGTCGTGGCCACGAGTGACTAAGTCGTGGTCACGACATAGCTCAGTCGTTTCCACGAGATACTATGTCGTGGTCACGAATTACTTAGTCGTGGCCACGAGTTACTAAGTCGTGGTCATGAGATAGCTAAGTCGTGGCCACGAGATACTATGTCGTGGCCACGAGTTACTAAGTCGTGGCCGAGAGATAGCTATATAACTCGTGGCCACGAGATACTACGTCGTGCCCACGAGTTACTAAGTCGTTGGAACGAGATAGCTATATAAGCCGTGGCCACGAGATTAATAACCAATCAGATTACATCATTTATATGAATTCCCCTAATTAACTAGACATGTGCTATAGTACAAGGATGCCCCTACTTCACCAGCCTGTAAAAGTGCCATTTATACAACATATTGACTAGTCTTATCGTCACTGTGACCCTGGTTTTTGACCCAATGACCTCGAAATTATTAGATAAGGTGCAATGATCTATCTTGGTTATATAAAACATGGCTTATCCCTTCTAAATTATTCATCAGACAAGGATTTTACCTAATAGGCTATCTACTGTCCATGGGCAAATGGGCAATGTCCCTTCCAAATAAAATAAACCAGAACTTATTCCCTCTCATGTTATCGTATAAACAAGGTTAACAGGCCCTAGTACGTACAAACTGACCAATTCCATCACAAAATTTCCCAACAAAGTGCTATAGTCAAAATAAATGTCTGATGAGCCTTCGAAGGTGACTTTGAATATACCTTAAGAAAAATTAAAAGTAATTTTTTAAGTTTTTTTAAAGTTTGAGTTTCATGTAAAAGTAAGTTTTAAGTTTAAAAAATGCAAAAATAACAAGTGATTTGTTTGGGTTTAAAACTTAGTAACTCGTGACCACGACATAGTATCTCGGGGACACACTTGCAATTAAAAAAAATTGTAAAGGTTGCAACGTTTTTCATACAAAATCGGGCTAAGAAAAAGCACAAAAAAATACGATTTTTAAATTTTTTCGGGTAAATTTTTTATTTTTATACCTTTCTGTATTTATAAAAGTGATGTTTTTTCAGAAATAAAATTTTATGTTTGAATTCTATTTTAAAAAAAATTTTGTAGATTATGGTAATGGTGGATTTAAAATGCTATGCATATGTAACATGTCTGTGCAGCCGGATCAGTACGCACATCTACTTCCAGTCTCGGCGTGCCATTTATTACTCTGTTGACTCAAATTAGTAGCCCGTGGTTCTATGATATCACGGTACGTCACGTTTATCGGAATATATTGAATACAAAAATCATTCATGAATGACTCTTTTAATATTTAATAATTGATCCTTTTCCAAAACTGGTTTCTAAAAATTGATGTTATTAAAATCTCTTGGACAAAATAATAGACCGTTCAAAATGAAGAAGAGTGGAGCACTTGCTTAATTTTAAGTGTTTAGCAGGGCACAAATTTAGGTTTTGGATGACCATTATTGATCATGCTTAATACCTTAGTTGAACCAGAGCCATAGATAGCTTTAACATATCTGGTTGAACATGTCCATCTTTAACTTTGGGCAAAACTATTTATCATTAAAAATAATTATTGACTAAAGTGCGAAAAGTGCAGACCACGATCAGACGGACGTGCAAGTGATTTAAAAATCTGTGCTACATGGTGCATTGGTTGAATATTTGCCTGTAACATAATATACATGAGTATTTATAAGGGGTAACGTAAAAAACGCTTTAAAATTTAAATAAAATTTTTTTTCAAAACCTAGCAGATATAATGTATTTTCAAATATAATTAAAAAAAAGCCGGTTTTTCATTTTTCTAACTTAAACATTAGGGAATATCCTATTGGCTCGCAGATCAATGCAATCCTCAGAATCTCAGAATAAAAACGAAAAATGTATTTATTTCTTTTATTTTATTTACATAACAATTGTTATTCATTACTAAAACGAAATTGTTTTTCAAAATAAAAGTTTTTTTTTCATCCCACTATTTCCGTCTCGGTGCTCACTCCCCTGAAACAATAATATTATTGTACATTTCAAGAATTCCCACCATGTTGGGAATAACGTTAAATTTGTTCTGCATTTATACTTCGTTTCAACATAACAGAATGACCATTTTGCAACTTTATAATAATGTATAGGTGTATCTTGAATTTGTGTGCATGGATTTTATGGAAACATTAAAGCAGGACGCCTCCAGATTCATGCAAATTTTCATAAAAATTTTGAAAATGTTATAAAAAGTAAAATATTGTCACGTGAATAAAGAAAATAATTTTCACGTTGGATATAGAACTAACAATCCATGTAAACCAGCAAAAAAAGAGGTCAAAATATGCAAAAAATAGCCCTCACTGCGTATGTAACGCTGTAGAAATATCTGAAAAATACTTCAAAATCGGTCATAAATCGCCGATTACATATAAACTTTTACTTAAGTCTTGAGTCTTTTTATTGTTCTTATAAATCGGAAGTACCTTTTCTCAAGTTTGATTTTTTTTAAATATTTTGATTCATCTGGAGGTATGCAGCTTTAAGGGTTACGGCAAATATTTTATTCGCAGTGTTTTGTTTTGGACTGCAATTACGAAACGTTAGGAATTATTATGTTACAAAAGCAATAAAAATCACATATTTTTTGTGTTTGAAAGTTAACCTGCTTCAGTGAAGTTAAAAATCATATTGCGTCGGTATGTACTTCAAGTAAAAAAACACTTACCGAAGTTCACAGATTGGGTAATTGTTGGAAATGCAAGTTAGGTCTGCCCATGTAAAGTCAAACGCCGTGTAAAAGACGGCACAATCCTCGGCCTTCCCGCCACTAGGCTCTACTGGATGCCAGTCTGTGTTTAGAAATGATTGATGTGATTTAAAAAAAAGGCAAGGGCATAAGTGCAAAGCTAGTAGACATACTTAAGTAGGAGAGCCCGCATCTTGATATTTTTAAAGGAAATAGTTCTACTCAATCAAAAAATATAATTACCACAGTGATGTTTTCACAAGATGAACATATACAAACATAGCCCATGTACATCACTCACCAGGTTTGTTGCATCTCGAAACAAGAATCTTCTAACAACACTGCTTAGTATATGTTAACGCAAACAAACTGAAGTAAACATGACTCCAGATACAACGGCAGAAAAATAAATGTATATTTAATACATTTGAACGAGAAAATTCTGCACAAATTTTCACAAACCGAACTAAGGTGGCGGAATAACGAAATCACGATGGTGAATTTCTTAATTTTGTGTTTTCGTTGTTTCGAGTTATGCGTGTGTCGCGATGGCCCTTACGGGACAGCGGTGGCCCCTACGGGACAGCGGTGGCCCTTACGGGACACCGTAAGATTGTGATTGTGACAAACCTGTAAAGTTGGCTATTTGTCCGTTATCTAACCATTTCCATGTGCCTTCAATCTGCTCATCTGTCAAACCCAGCCACCAGGAA